>NC_064925.1:147575948-147878978 GCF_023897955.1 Schistocerca gregaria
GTCATTGACATCTAGTAGAAAGATATATGATCATGAATAATATTCAGTCTCCAAGTCGAACACTTCAGACCTCTACCCCCCATCAATGCTAACTTCTCACATCTAACATCCATCACTGCTGGCTGTTCACCTTCAACTGTCCAACAGTACTTCCCTCACTGCTGGTGACTAACTTCCAACTGCCCAACACTACTGGTGATTAACTTTCAACAACGAGTCCAACCAGACACAGAGTCTCTTACAAAGAAAGCGTAGTCAGAGATCCAATGCAAAGCGCTACACAGCGCTGCCAACACAGAAGCAGCAGAAATTCGCTAGGAGCCGAGGCTTTCGAGTTGTTCAAGAAAACGGAAAAAAAATCACCTTTAAGCGTCTACTCCCCGCCCCCCTCCCCGCCCTAGCGCTCACATCCTACGTTCAGGATTTTTAGTACGTTGTTCATGACCCTGCTGCCCCCACATCACTGGGCAAAAATTTACGCCTATATGAATTTTTTCTGTTAATCGACCTTTTTGTTCTTTCTACATCTACATCTACATCCATACTCCGCAAGCCACCTGACGGTGTGTGGCGGAGGGTACCCTGAGTACCTCTATCGGTTCTCCCTTCTATTCCAGTCTCGTATTGTACGTGGAAAGAAGGATTGTCGGTATGCTTCTGTGTGGGCTCTAATCTCTCTGACTTTATCCTCATGGTCTCTTCGCGAGATATACGTAGGAGGGAGCAATATACTGCTTGACTCTTCGGTGAAAGTATGTTCTCGAAACTTTAACAAAAGCCCGTACCGAGCTACTGAGCGTCTCTCCTGCAGAGTCTTCCACTGGAGTTTATCTATCATCTCCGTAACGCTTTCGCAATTACTAAATGATCCTGTAACGAGGCGCGCTGCTCTCCGTTGGATCTTCTCTATCTCTTCTATCAACCCTACCTGGTGCGGATCCCACACTGCTGAGCAGTATTCAAGCATTGGGCGAACAAGCGTACTGTAACCTACTTCCTTTGTTGTCGGATTGCATTTCCTTAGGATTCTTCCAATGAATCTCAGTCTGGCATCTGCTTTACCGACGATCAACTTTATATGATCATTCCATTTTAAATCACTCCTAATGAGTACTCCCAGATAATTTATGGAATTAACTGCTTCCAGTTGCTGACCTGCTATTTTGTAGCTAAATGATAAGGGACCTATCTTTCTATGTATTCGCATCAGATTACACTTGTCTACATTGAGATTCAATTGCCATTCCGTGCACCATGCGTCAATTCGCTGCAGATCCTCCTGCATTTCAGTACAATTTTCCATTGTTGCAACCTCTCGATACACCGCAGCATCATCTGCAAAAAGCCTCAGTGAACTTCCGATGTCATCCACCAGGTCATTTATGTATATTGTGAATAGCAACGGTCCTATGACACTCCCCTGCGGCACACCTGAAATCACTCTTACTTCGGAAGACTTCTCTCCATTGAGAATGACATGCTGCGTTCTGTTATCTAGGAACTCCTCAATCCAATCACACAATTGATTCTTTGTTGACCGGGTTTAATATTGCACCCTTACTGCCGATGTAAGTAGCTGTAACTTAGTGGTACATGTTCACAAATACTCTCGTAATCTGTGTTATTTTTCTCTGTATTGAAGACTATTTATACTCGTATTTGTTATCTGCTACTTTCTATGCCCTTCTTAACCTCTTACTGGATGACGGGGTTCTTCGTACAGCGATACTAATGAACAGTAATAGCTCGATTATAATCATATTTACTGATCCTACATGTAATCTGAAGTCTAATGAGTTAAAGAACGCAAAGAATAACGCTAGCTGCACCTCAAACCACCACATTCAGTGCAGAGGGCGGTAATCGTTTGCCTGATCACTACCAAAATTGAACTATTATTTGATATTGTTCCATTAAATGCTTGATCATTCTGTCTGTAATCTTTCCTTTTATATTTCAAATCATTCTTTCCAGTGCGCTTCACCACAGTTTGTATTTAGTAAGCAAGGGGAGTGGTGATGTGGTTATACTGACGTAAAAGTGTGGTTTTTCATAGCCATCTAGAGTTATTGATCTAAAGCACTACTTTTAACATCAGGTGATGTATGTATGGCATTGATGCAAACATGGAGATCACATTTGGACTAATGATAGTAGTTATGAATTTTACGTAATTTGGTCTCCTACATACAGAAGGTGAACTTCGTCACAGTGTATGGAGGGCGTATCGATTTAATACAATGTTGTTGCATGTAGCAGCATGCAAATCAGAATCAGACAAATGCACGTAAAAACTACGGCAAAGGGACAGGTTTTGAGCGTGATAGATATTGTGTCTAATTCCGCCAGTTTGCATTGTGTGAAAGCGGGCTTTGTACACATGCTTTACACTACCGGAATAGTCATTGTGTCTGATATCGTTTAGCAAAGAAATTGGAGTGGATGGACTCGACAAATAAAGTTTACCCAGAAGTTCAAAATTTTAGATAAACTAATGAATTTACCTTTTACAGGTTTTTATGCCACATGAAGGGATTGAAACAAACGGCTTACATTGTCAAGGGGATAACGAATACAGAATGTTGGGAACACTTTGCATCCGTTAGCGTTCACAGCAGCAGTTCACCAAAAATTTCTAAATTATTATGTATGACATGGCAGATGGTCGTTAGAATCATTACATCGTACTACAGAAAATTAAATAACATCTGCATCAGTTTCAAATTTATTTACCATGCGAACTACTGAATCACGTATGGCCAAATCTCACTCACAGATAAGAAGCTAAAGTCGCACAAAAGTTTTCACGAACGGGGTTATCAAACTTCATAGAATCGCTTTTGGAAAACACAAATACTCTTTATAAAACTCTCAGACTGTAACTAGACCCAATACAGACTCCACTGACCCACATGGCAAGCGCAGTAGATGCATTAGAAGTCACAAAGAAAAGTGTATAAACTGTAGAGTATAACTGTGCGAAAATACTATAACTCGGCTTCTGTCCTCTTTAGCAAGCATTTAATCATCAGAAAAACCTTGACGTTCTAGTTGTTCAAATAGTTCAAATGGCTCTAAGCACTATGGGACTTAACATCTGAGGTTATCAGTCCCCTTGACTTAGAACTACTTAAACCTAACTAACCTAAGGATATCACACACATCCATGCCGGAGGCAAGATTCGAACATGTGACCGTAGCAGCAGCGCGGTTCCGGACTGAAGCGCCTAAAACGCTCGGCCACAGCGGCCGGCCTTCTAGTTGTCAATCTACGCTCACAGGGCTGGCACAAGCATGTGCTCGTGACCACATCACAAAGTAAACTGGAATAAAATTTAACGTTAGCCCACGAAAGTTTACTAATTAAGCAATAAGTCGACACATCCTCTCAGATTAATATATCTTACTCACAATTATTCCACGAACAGAGTGTATAGCCAATACTCACACATACTCTTCACAACCTCAATTTACCAATTAGTTTATGCCAAAAAAATTATGGTAATTAAATCGTTTTCTGACACTTCTTTGACTAAACTGACTTGATACTAAGCATTAAGAACGCTATCCACGATAATGTAGCTCATTTTACACCATTCATCCAACATCGGCAAGCTCTGAAACAGTAGCGTCCGCACCTCACGGCAGACCACCTAACAGGGCCCAAGCAAGACGGACTTCTGGACACAATGTCTCCTCGTTCAAAACGCCTGGAGCTGAACCTCTGCTATAGGTAATCTTTGTTGATCCATTATGGACTGTGGGACAACGGCTGGCATGTATTTCTTGATGCAATAATTTACCAATAGCCGTATGTATTGTAGAAATTTATTTTATGAACTTCTTATGTACTACCTATAGGTTGTTGCCACCTAACGCCCGCTAGTCTGGACTACGTCGATCTATTCTGAAGCCTAGAGGCAATGTCTTAGCTTAGCTTTCCCATGGGTTATACTTTGATCAAGCCTATTCCATTATAATTATTTTTCGCTAATCCCTCACCTTTCTATAACCCAACACATGCAGACTTCATGCATTCACACACTCATGCTAGGGTATAGAATGGAATTGGAAAGTGTGACACAAAAATAAAACGAAGATAGATTCATTCTCATACCTGTAGGCAATATTTCATGACTGATAGAGTGGAAAAAAATGTTAAGTCACAAGTACGACGACAATCAGTCTGGTGACGTAATAACATTAGTGGTATGCAAATTGTTTAAATGGACCACACTAACAGTACTGCTTCCATGTCTCGATATCAGTGAAACCCTCCGCCACGCACCGTATGGTGGATTGCGGAGGATGTATGTAGATGTAGAGAATGCGAAGGCTAGCGTGGGTGGCATTTTCTTGTGTGTCAGTGTGTCAGTGTGTGTGTGTGTGTGTGTGTGTGTGTGTGTGTGTGTGTGTGTCTGCCTTTCTTTCGGCGGGGGGGTTATAAGATATGGTCACAAGCATGATTTTCCTGTCGTACGTTGCACTAAGTGATTTCTTATGTCCGTATGGTTGTTGCTAAGTCCGTTAGGTCAACAGCTCTGCTAATATGCCACCTCCATGATGACGAACAGTTTGTACTGCATTGCCTATGCACTGTGCAGGAAACGAGGGAGGATAATGATGGATGCAGTTATATTGAAGCGTGCTATTAGTATGTTCTATTTATTCAATTTGCGTACCAGTCACGTTAGAATGTCACCAGACTGTTTATCATGGTATCCTATGGCATAACAAAATTTTTCTATTCTTATGATCATTAGATATGCCCTATAGATATGAGACTGAACCCATCGGCGTCTTGATGTGCAGATGGTTCAAACGGCTCTAAGCACTATGGGACTTAACATCTGAGGTCATCAGTTCCCTAGACTTAGAACTACTTAAACCTAACTAACCCTAAGGACATCACACACACAATCATGCCCGACGCAGGGTTCGAGCCTGCGACCGTAGCGGTAGTGCGGTTCGAGACTGAAGCGCCTAGAACCGTTCGGCTACTGCGGCCGGCCCAGACGACTTTACTTGGCTACATCGTGTGTAAGTTATATGGAAGCGATGATGTTCAGTACGTTAACGTTGTTCTCTAAAATTTATTCATAAATCTGCGTGGTTGTAACAAAATTACCGCTACTCCAGACAAGTCGTCCGGTTGTATATACTTTTTACTAGCTGTCTGAGGCCGAAGAATAGTAGCATTATACAGGGTGGACAAAATGAAATTGGTCCATAAAATATGTAAGTAGGCTGTTTAGGTTTTTCTTATTGGTAACACCGCTTAGCGCTCGGTATGAAAAATCACTGGCTGTGCTGTGCGCAGGCTGTGTTTAGTTTGCATTGTTGTCTGCCATTGTAGTGTCGGGCAGCGGCAGCTGGATGCTAACAGCGCGTAGCGTTGCGCAGTTGGAGGTGAGCCGCCAGCAGTGGTGGACGTGGGGAGAGAGATGGCGAGGTTTTGAAATTTGTAAGAATTGGTGTCATGAACTGCTATATATATTATGACTAGTGAGGTAAATACATTGTTTGTTCTCTATTAAAATCTTTCATTTGCTAACTATGCCTATCAGCAGTTAGTGTCTTCAGTAGTTTGAATCTTTTGTTTAGCTGGCAGTAGTGGCGCTCGCTGTATTGCAGTAGCTTGAGTAACGAAGATTTTTGTGAGGTAAGTGATTTGTGAAACGTATAGGTTAATGCTAGTCAGGGCCATTCTTTCGTAGGGATTTTTGGAAGTCAGATTGCGTTGCGCTAAAGATATTGTGTGTCAGTTTAAGCACAGTCTTGTATAACTTTTTCTATGGGGACGTTTCAAATAGGCAATGCACATACATCGGCTGCCAGTGGAGACTATGGTGTAAGTTGGGTTGCCTACATTAAGGTGCAAGCAATAGTTTCCGGGACACTTTTACTTCAGTCACCCAGTAGTAGGAGTCTATACTTGCAGGTCCATGATGTGTTTTTATCGATAAGTTAAAACAATTAAGTTGTCCGGTCAAGACAAGGAGCGCATTTTAGGAAGGAAATTTCTTGCTACAGGTATTCAACAGCTGCCGAGGTCCCTCCCACACCCCGTTCCCGGCACTACGTCTTAGCCTATTCGCTCTTAATCCGCTAAATGCTGCCTGCGTCTCCCGTCGGATGGAAGACCCTCCCCAGCGCCTCTGCTAAATTGTGCCGCAAAGTCTCGTGCCGGAAGAAGTTTGCTTCCGCTACAAACTCCCTATTGTGGCCGGCCGGCGCCCTGAATTTGATAAATGGGGCCTGACGTAATCTGGCCTGTACAAGCTGGCGGCACAAAGTCCGTCATTACACCGCCTGCCCCGTCCCCCCCTGTCCCCGGCTCCTGCGATTATTCCCGCGGCTGCAGTCCTCCGTGGGCCGCCTTCTGTGCGCCCGCCGCTGACGCTCTGGAACTTGCCGCCAACTTTTCCGTATATATCTCTTTAGCGGGACAATGGTGCCGCGCTCGTCCCGTTATAAGCCGGGGAAGCGTCGCATTGTTTCGAAGGCGAGTTGAGTAGCTGCGGTGAGAGGGGTGGGGGACAGAGAAGGGGGTCGCCGCTGAAACTTGCCGTCGACTCCGGGCGCAGCTCTACAGACAACCGCCACCACCCCAGGGACGGATGCCTTCTGACGCACCGCGAATAATCCTGAGATGCTGCTCCGAGAGACGGCTCGCGAAAATGCAGCCTGCATTCCGAATTCGAGGCTCTGAATCTGTAGAGTTTCATAACGGAAGGTTTCCGTCGCGGTTCCAGAGTTCATCTATTTTCATATGAAGGCAAAGACTATTTTCTTAGTACCGAGCGAGGTGGCGCAGTGGTTAGCACACTGGACTCGCATTCGGGAGGACGACGGTTCCAATCCCGCGTCCGGCCATCATGATTCCGTGATTTCCCTAAATTGCTTCAGGCAAATGCCGGGATGGTTCCTTTGACAGGGCACGGCCGACTTCCTTCCCCATCCTTCCCTAATCCGATGAGACCGATGACCTTGCTGTTTGGTCTCTTCCCCCCAAACAACCCAACCCAACTATTTTATTAGTACTTTTCTTCCTCGCACCTGTGCTTGTATCTGTCTGAAACTGATTTTGAAGCAACTTCCGGAACTATATCATTGTTATTTACATGATATTTCGCTGCAAATATATATACTGTTAATGCCTCCCAGCACCCTTTAGTGTGAAAATTATAGCACCCAAAACTCAAGACGAAACACTTATGTTTTTGTAGGTCCATCCTTGTGCCAGGAGGTCTGGGGAACACGGCCGTTCACCGATGTAAGAAAATAAAACACGTACAGCCGTGTTTATGTCGTCATTTATTGTGTAGCTACCAGTTTCGGTGCTTCAGTGAACCATCTTCAGGCCTTTATGCATCTACATCTACATCTCCATCCATACCCCGCAAGCCACCTGACGGTGGGTACTTTGAGTACCTCTATCGGTTCTCCCTTCTATTCCAGTCTCGTACTGTTCGTGGAAAGAAAGATTGTCGGTATGCCTCTGTGTGGGTTCTGATCTCTCTGATTTTATCCTCATGGTCTCTCCGCGAGATACACGTAGGAGGGAGCAATATACTGCTTCACTCCTCGGTGAAGGCATGTTCTCGAATCTTCAACAAAAGCCGGTACCGAGCTACTGAGCGTCTCTCTTACAGAGTCTTCCACTGGAGTTTATCTATCATCTCCGTAACGCTTTCGCGATTAATAAATGATCCTGGAACGAAGCGCGCTGCTCTCCTTTGGCTCTTCACTACTTCTTCGATCAACCCTATCTGGTGCGGATCCTACACCGGTGAGCAATATTCAAGCAGTGGGCGAACACGTGTACTGTAACATACTTCCTTTGTTTTCGGATTACATTTCCTTTGGATTCTTCCAATGAATCTCAGTCTGGCATCTGCTTTACCGACGATCAACTGTATATGATCATTCCATTTTAAAGCACTCCTAATGCCTACTCCCAGATAATTTATGGAATTAACTGCTTGCAGTTGCTGAACTGCTATATTGTGGCTAAATGATAAAAGATCTTTCTTTCTATGTATTCGTAGCACATTACATTTGTCTACATTGAGATTCAACTGCCATTCCCTGCAGCATGCGTCAATTCGTTGCAGATCCTCCTGCATTTCAGTACAATTTTCCATTGTTCCAGCCTCTCGATATACTACAGCATCATCCGCAAAAAGCCTCAGTGAACTTCCGATATTATCCACAAGGTCATTTATGTATATCGTGAATAGCAACGGTCCTACGACACTGCCCTGCGGCACCCCTGAAATCACTCTTACTTCGGAAGTCTTCTCTCCATTGCGAATGATATGCTGTGTTCTGTTATCTAGGAACTCTTCAATCCAATCTCACAACTCGTCTGATAGTCCGTATGCTCTTACTTTGTTCTTTAAACAGCTGTGGGGAATTTGCGGAAGTCAAGGAACATGGCATCTACCTGGGAACTCATGTCAATGGCCCTCTGAGTCTCGTGGACGAACAGCGCGAGCTGGGTCTCACACGATCGTCTTTTTCGAAACCCATGCTGATTCCTACAGAGTAAATTTCTGGTCTCCAGACGTGTCATTATACTTGAACATAATACGTGTTCCAAAATTCTACAACTAATCGACGTGAGAGATATAGGTCTATTGTTCTGCACATCTGTTCGACGTCCCTTCTTGAAACGGGGATGACCTGTGCTCTTTTCCAATCCTTTATCCTTTGGAACGCTACGCTCTTCTAGAGACCTACGGTACACCGCTGAAAGAATGGGGGGGGGGGGGGGGGGCACGTTCCTTCGCGTCAAAAACAGTAATCATAGCATTACCAGCTTCTCAATCATGGAATACAATGACAGACTAACAACAGAATGAGAATTAAAGGCAACTGAATTCACAGTAATCATTTGGTAGGACGAACAGATACATCCATAGGCACATACCTGAAGTTTACCGTAACGAACATTACATTGATAAATATACTATTTATTAATAACTTAATTAAAGAAATATTCCATGATTTTATAGGCCACCTGGTCGATAAATTACCTGCAAAACCCTGAAATAACCTACTGAACAACAAAACAACTGTAGAAAATGTGAATATATGAAAGAGACTATAACCTCAAGAAAAGTGAAGCTAAGGAAAATGATCAGTGCGTAGTGTAAAAGTGCAAAATGCTGAAGTGTAAATCGTTGGGGGCATACTTGAGAGGCACACTTACGTCATTTACATAAAATGAATGTCCAAGACGTGTCAGAGGACCAAATATAGAACACCAAATATGAGCATAAAATATGTGAAGCATAGAAACACTTATGAGTTGCGTAGGAATCTTTTCCGATGTCAAAAGCACATCAAGATAATTATTAAACTGAAAAGTCTTATTGTAAACTGTCTAGAGGATGCCGAGGTTCATTAACAGGATGCACTTGGGGCGCATATCGGTGACAGTTTTGCCTCAGAATGAACTCGTCGTTCCTTCGACATAGTCAATCAAATTCTTCCGGGTTGTGACCGCATTGTCAGTATATAAAACTACCAACGTTTCGATCACTGTTGTAAGTGATCTTCTTCAGGGTGTAAACAAAAGCACCCCGAAGGAGGTCAATTGCAACAGTAACCGATACGTCGGTAGTTTTACATATTGACAATGCGGTGACCAGCACAGAAAAATTCTATGGACTGTGACTTCTGCAGCGAAAGCCTAAGTTTATATTCCTTCAACACAGATTACCAATCAATTAAAATAAGCATAACTGAATAAAAGGAAAGCGGAAAGCGAATAGCTTTTATTCTCCTTGTCGAAATATTCCACATCTGACATTTCCAGTTTTCAGCGTTATAGAAGTATTCCAGAGAAAAAAATGGTTCAAATGGCTCTGAGCACTAATGGACTTAACTTCTGAGGTCATCAGTCCCCTAGAACTTAGAACTACTTAAACCTATCTAACCTAAGGACATCACACACATCAATGCCCGAGGCAGGATTAGAACCTGCGACCGTAGCGGTAGCGCGGTTCCAGACTGAAGCGCGTAGAACCGCCCGGCCACTTCGGCCGGCTATTTCAGAGAAATTTCCCAAATAGAGAAAAAAATGTATAGTTAATCTACTCAGATCCGAGGACCTAACATTTTGTGATCATAGACAGAAATACAGAAATTTATTCTACACTTTGTGGATCGCTGTTCCATTCGAAACCATCTCGCAGTTTGTGATACATATATCATTACAAAATGTCACCTGAAGGGAATACACAGCGAGGGTAGCGCAGGCAGCATATGAGAAGCTACGGATGTGACATTGGTGTTGTAGCCCTGGAAAACACATTTGCTAGCTTCCTCCGAGACAACAAATTACAGAGGTGTTAGGACTGTCACTGAAGTGAAACCAGAAAGATTTCCGTGCACTGCTACTCATCATAACTGGAACACCAGAGATGATATAAAATAATGGATTTTTACTTATTGTTCTTGTACCCTGAAGCTGGAAGAATAAATGTTTAAATCTGTGCCTGGTTTTGGAATACACAGAGTGCGAAATTTTGCTGTGATAACTGCCGCCTCCGACAGCAGCAATGGACCTGCTCCGGCTGAGAATCGAGTGGATCTGAGCGTGGTTGACAGATGTGAACATATTATTCTGGGGTGCCTCAAGTCTTCGCTAGAGTTCATCAGCCGCAGTGCCATACCAGTGTCTCGACAAACCATGGCCAGATATTTCAAGTGGGCCGCGTGGGATTAGCCGTGCGGTCTAAGGCGTTGCAGCCATGGACTGTGCGCCTGATGCCGGCGGAGGTTCGAGTCCTCCCTCGTCCATGTGTCTGTGTGTTTGTCCTTAGGTTACGTAGTGTGTAAGCTTAGGGACGGATGACCTTAGCAGTTCAGTCCCATAAGATTTCACACACATTTGAACTTCTTTTTTTTGTTTCAAGTGAGTGAGCTTTATGAGCTGCTGACTGGGGCAACAATCCAGCGTCCCCCCCCCCCCCCTCCCCCCATATTGAGGTAGGCCAGTGCAACAAGAGGAACTTGCGGTTATGCATTTTCAGACCTCCTGCTACGGAGTGATCAAAGATGGGTGTGATATCGACATGTAATGTGAAAAAAACGGCAAAGGGCCCTCCTAAGACCCGTTATTTCGGTAGTACTTTCAGTGCCACACTCTCGCATTGTTAGGACCTTAAAAATGTACTTATACAGATAGAAGCCATGAACAGAGCTCCAGACAGCAGCAGCCACGCTTTGCTGCTTCTATTGCGCCCCTGCGACACTGCTCTTGCGTCTGCTAATAGGCCGTCAGAGATCGTAGAGTGTCGAAGGGATTGGCAGTCTGCGAGCGCCTAGGTCTTCATCACTGTCTCTGCCATTACAGGTACATTTTTACGGTGCTCAAAAAATTCGAGTAGGTGGCACCAAGGGTGTACACGAACCGTGGGGTCTTACGAGCACCATTTGCCTTTTTATTCACGCGTGTGTTAATGTCACACCCTTCTGTGATCATTCCACAGGAGCTCGCGAAGCAGGATGGTTGAAAACGCATAAGCACCCTTTGCTGCTTCGGCTAGCTTTCGAATTTCGTCGAATGGTTTTTGAAAGTCGCTAATGGGTACACCAGGACAAAAACTGCGATCGCAGTGGGATCTAGAGGGGTGCGATCATGTTCAGCCGAGATGCTGGCTCACTGTGTCTTCAGAGAAGAGTTGAATCCCCGACTGCTCTTAGCAGTGTCAAAGGTTGTCAAGGACGTCATCCTGTTTCTCATTCCACTGCGAACTGTAGTTCTCGACCGCGAAATGTGTCGATTAAAGCCTCGAGGAAAGAGGAGTTTCATGGCCGCCGTTTGTGCCATCCCTTTAGGCGTTTCCGTGTCGATTCTAAATAGTGGTGTGTGCCAAATGCTTTCCACCCATTAGAAAATTGCTCGATTCCAACCATAGACGGCACGGTTGTGACTTCCATCTCAGAGTTGTCGAATGACAGGGTTAGATGTGAGTGAGAGAGGGGTGGGACGACCTTCACATCACATGGCACGTCTAAGGTGGCGTTTGTGCGAGTTGTGATGATAATTGGTGCCAATGCGACATCATAAATCTCCCTTACACCTCACACGAACTTCTAAGCTTTTTTTTATCACTTGACAATGCCTTGCTAATTAAAGTGACGCAAATCCCGAGGATAACGTCGCAGGATGCTACGTTTTTGCATCATTACAAAGGAAAGCTGCAAGCATTTGAGACAAATTTTAAACCTGAGAGTTGGAATAGGGTTCTCTAACTGTGTTGCTGAGTGTTCCTTCCATAACGAAACTGTGTCTCGACATCTGACAAAATCCAAAGAAATTTCCGTCGTATGTCAAGTAAATCAGTGGAAATAAATACCATCACGACACGATACCAATCGTAATATTATCTACGATAACGCCACTAAAGCAGAGTTATTAAACACGGTTTTCCGGAACTCCTTCACCAAAGAACAGGAAGTAAATATTCCGGAAGTCGAAACAAGAACAGCTGCCAACATGAGTAACACAGAAGCAGATATCCTCGGTTTAGCAACGCAGCTAAAATCACTGAAATAAGGAAAAGCCTCCGGGTCAGATAGTTTACCGATTAGGTTCCTTTCACAGTACAGTGTTTCAGTAGCCCCGTACTTACCATATACAACAGCTTGCTCAACGAAAGGTCTGAACCACAAAAATGGAAAGTTGGACAGGTCACACCAATACTCAAGAAAGGAAATAGGACTACTCCGGTGAACTGCATATGTACATCACTGATGTCGATTTGCGGTAAGATTTTGGAACTAGTACTGTGTTCGAGCGTAATGTATAACTTTGAAGAAAGTGTCCTATTGACACGTACTCAACAGGATTCAAAAAATATCGTTTCTGTGAACTACAACTAGCTCTTTATTCAAACGACGTAACGAGTACTTTTGACAGGGGATCTCAAACTCATTCCATATTTTTAAAAGTCCATAAGGCCGTCGACACAGTTTCTCGCAAGAGAATTCAGTTTGCGTGCCTGTGGAGTATCGCTTCAACTGTGCGACTGGATTCTTCAGAAAGAAAAGTCAAAGACGTAGCAATTGGCGAAGGATCATCGAGTAAAATAGTAGCAGAAGTGGTGTTGGGCTTTCCTCAAGGTAGCGTTAAGGGCCCCTGCTGTTCATAATAGGTGTAAACAATTTAAGAGACAATCTGAGAAGCCCTCTTAGACTGTCTGCAGATGATGCTGTCATTTAATGTCTAGTAGCGTCATAAGAAGATCAAAACCAATTGCAAAATGACTTAGAAACCATATCTGTATGATGCTACAAGTGGCAGTTGTCTCTGAATAAGGAAATGTGTGACATCACCCACACGAGAACGGAAAGAAAGCAATTAAATTTCGGTTACTTGATTAATCAATTGAATCTAAAGATTGTATGTCGAAATACATACCTAGGAATTACAGTTGCGAAGAACTTAAGTTGGAACGATCACATAAATAATATCGTGGCGAAGAAAAACCAAATAAATCGCTAAGTTTACATAACACTTAGAAGATGCAACAGATCTCGTAATAAGACTGCCTCTCTACGCTTGTCCTTACTCTGCTAAAGTATCGCTGGGTAGAATGTGTCCTTTACCATACAGGTTTGACGGAGGACAAAGGAAAAGGCCGACGAGCGGCAGGTCGGTTCGTTGCGAAATAGGGGAGAGAGTGTCAGGGATATGATAAGTGAGTTGGGGTGGCAGACATTAAAATAAAGGCGTTTTCCGTTGCCGCGAGGTATTTTCACAACGTTCAGTACCCAACTTTCTTCTCTGAATGCGAAAATATTTTACTGTCGTCAACCTACAGAGGAAAAATGATAATCGTCGTAAAATAGGAGAGCTCTTACAGAGAGGTTTAAATATTTTTTTCCACGTTGCAGAGGGGAACGGTAGATAAATAAATTTCCTCTACTTTACGTCTGTGTTCACATTTTTTTTCTGCAGACTGTTCTATAAAACCAGATCTGAAGGTGGTCATTACAGACCGAAACCGGTTGTCTGAAGACAAAACATTTGTGACTACAGACGTAAAGTAAAGGAAATTTGTTTTCTATTCGGGACACTGTTTCATTTGCGACCATGTAGCAGCTTGTGAAGGTAGAGAAATAGTCTGAAGGGGGTTCGAAGAGCCCTCTGTCAGGCACTTGCAGGGTAGTCATATGGATGTACATGTGGATAGGATCCAGCCACCGACCCTAAGACATCAGAAATTTAACGGCTGCTATCAAGATTACTGAGTATAGGAACTGGAGGTAATCTTGGTCTGTACCTAGTGCATCCCGTACCATTACGTATTGGTGGCCGGTGTTGTCATCTGGTGCATCACTGTAGATGCACTTTTCTTAACTGCTGCATCAAGGGAAGTCACAACAGTGGTCGCCATGCTCGAGATGTCAAATTGTTCTTGTGGGTACTTGCCCTACGGAAAGCAAGTCATTTTCCCCACTCAAGATAGACAACGTGGCTTTACTATCTTGTACGGCAGAGGGAACAAATGGCCGGCCGCTGTGGCCGAGAGGTTCTAGGCGCTTCAGTCTGGAACCGCGCGACCACTACGGTCGCAGTTTCGAATTCTGTCTCGGGCATGGATATGTGTGATGTCCTTAGGTTAGTTAGGTTTAAGTAGGTCCAAGATCTAGGGGACTGATGACCCCATATGTTAAGTCCCATAGTGCTCAGAGCCATTTGAACTACACTCCTGGAAATGGAAAAAAGAACACATTGACACCGGTGTGTCAGACCCACCATACTTGCTCCGGACACTGCGAGAGGGCTGTAAAAGCAATGACCACACGCACGGCACAGCGGACACACCAGGAACCGCGGTGTTGGCCGTCAAATGGCGCTAGCTGCGCAGCATTTGTGCACCGACGCCGTCAGTGTCAGCCAGTTTGCCGTGGCATACGGAGCTCCATCGCAGTCTTTAACACTGGTAGCATGCCGCGACAGCGTGGACGTGAACCGTATGTGCAGTTGACGGACTTTGAGCGAGGGCGTATAGTGGGCATGCGGGAGGCAAGGTGGACGTACCGTCGAATTGCTCAACACGTGGGGCGTGAGGCCTCCACAGTACATCGATGTTGTCGCCAGTGGTCGGCGGAAGGTGCACATGCCCGTCGACCTGGGACCGGACCGCAGCGACGCACGGATGCACGCCAAGAGCGTAGGATCCTACGCAGTGCCGTAGGGGACCGCACCGCCACTTCCCAGCAAATTAGGGACACTGTTGCTCCTGGGGTATCGGCGAGGACCATTCGCAACCGTCTCCATGAAACTGGGCTGCGGTCGAGCACACCGTTAGGCCGTCTTCCGCTCACGCCCCAACATCGTGCAGCCCGCCTCCAGTGGTGTCGCGACAGGCGTGAATGGAAGGACGAATGGAGACGTGTCGTCTTCAGCGATGAGAGTCGCTTCTGCCAATGATGGTCGTATGCGTGTTTGGCGCCGTGCAGGTGAGCGCCACAATCAGGACTGCATACGACTGAGGCACACAGGGCCAACACCCGGCATCATGTGAAACGTCCCCTTAGAAAAATTATACAAGACTGTGCTTAAACTGAAACACAATATTTTTGGCGCAACGCAATCTGACTTCCAAAAATCCCTACGCAAGAATGGCCCTGACTAACATTAACCTATACGTTTCACAAATCACTTACCTCACAAAAATCTTCGTTACTCAAGCTACTGCAATACAGCGAGCGCCACTACTGCCAGCTAAATAAAAGATTCAAACTACTGAAGACACTAACTACTGATAGGCATAGTTAGCAAATGAAAGATTTTAATACAGAACAAACAATGTATTTACCTTAATAGTCATAATATATATATATATATATATATATATATATATATATATATATATATATATCAGTTCGTGACACCAATTCCTACAAATTTCAAAACTCCGCCATCTCTCTTCCCACGTCCACCACCGCTGGTGGCTCATCTCCAACTGCGCAACGCTACGCGCTGTTAGCATCCAGCTGCCGCTGCTCAACACTACAATGGCAGACAACAATGCAAACTAAACACAGACTGCGCACAGCACAGCCAGTGATTTTTCATACCGAGCGCTAAGCGGCGTTACCAATTAGAAAACCTAAACAGCCTACTTACATAGCCCCAATGCTCCCCACAAAAATTTTTACAAATTGTTTTGGGCAGTGGCCAATAATGATTTGATACATGGTGGGGGGAGCGATCTCCTACACTGGCCGTACACCTCTGGTGATCGCCGAGGGGACAATGAATAGTGCAGGGTACATCCAAACCGTCCGTCAACGAACCCATCGTTCTACCATTCCTAGACCGGCAAGGGAACTTGCTGTTCCAACAGGACAATGCACGTCCGCATGTATCCCGTGCCACCCAACGTGCTCTAGAAGGTGTAAGTGAACTACCCTGGCCAGCAAGATCTCCGGATATGTCCCCCATTGTGCATGTTTGGGACTGGATGAAGCGTCGTCTCACGCGATCTGCACGTCCAGCACGAACGCTGGTCCAACTGAGGCGCCAGGTGGAAATGGCATGGCAAGCTGTTCCACAGGACTACATCCAGCATCTCTACGATCGTCTCCATGGGAGAATAGCAGCCTGCATTGCTGCGAAAGGTGGATGTACACTGTACTAGTGCCGACATTGTGTATGCTCTTTTGCCTGTGTCTATGTGCCTGTGGTTCTGTCAGTGTGATCATGTGATGTATCTGACCCCAGGAATGTGTCAATAAAGTTTCCCCTTTCTGAGACAATGAATTCACGGTGTTCTTATTTCAATTTCCAGTAGTATATTTAGAAGGGACAAAATGTCCTCTTGAGTCATGACGGCGTAGGTTGAAGCATGTAAGTTTGCCACCCACAAAGAGGTTTTACACAAAGAGCTTTTACTAGCTACTGCTGTTTACCAGCGTGCTTCCGAAATTTCATATCCACTTTGTATATTTAGATTTTGAATGTTTTGTAAGTTTATTGGCGTTCGGGATGTGCTCATATAGCCATTTCATCAGTGGAATGTCAGTTACGATGATGTGAAAGTGAGGACAATACAAGAACCACTCAATCCACGAGCGGAGAAACTCTCCTACCCTGCCAGAATTCAAATTTATGTCCCTTGAGTTATTGATCAGCCGCGCCGACCGCACAGGTGCCGAGGAAGACATTTTAATGTTATAACTACACACAAAACCTTTCCATCTCGTTGAGGTGGAACTGGATGGACACAGTGAGGAAGTGTCCATATTCTTGGCATAATGTTAAGAAGCGGTGAGACATAAATTGGAGTCCACTACCCAGACAATTAATTTTGGTAATAATTCTCCTACGATTTGTTTAAATAATGTTTGGTAATTGCTTCCACAGTAGAATTATGTCTGATCTCGATGAGATACTGAAAATTAAAAATATCAACTTTAAGGACTGAGATAGCATAATTAGTGCGAGGCTTTTCCAGGATTACGAAGCTGTTGTCTGTACCGTAACCCGTTTATCACACTGGTAAATTCACTGATGGAAAAAAAATCGCACCACCAAGAAGTAGTTGTGCGACATAAACAAAAGTTGGTAGCCGTGTTTTTCCATCTGAAAGATGATGTCTATTCCAAAGGCGCTAGTCGCTTAAAAATGCCACTAGTAGCAACACTACGTCTTTGCAGATTATGTTTGTTACCGTTGAGGCTGGATGTGGATACTTGCCGTTAGTGAAGAATACGTTCAAGGTCTCAAAGGAGCCCTCATCAACACCTCACTGAGTGGAACGAGATCGCATAATAGGACTACGACAAGGTGGATTTTCCTTCAGCGATGCTGCATGAAGACATGGCAGGAATGGAATACTAAACATGACTGCTGGCAGCGGTGGCTATGAGAATCTACTGGGCAAGAAGACCAGGCTACTGACGACCACGTGAAATTACCAAGAGGGAAGACACTCATGTTCGGTGCATGGCTCTTCCGCATCCTATTGCGTCTGCAGCAGTAATCTGAGCAGCACTTGGCACCATAGTAACACAACCCACTGTAACAAATCGGTTACTTCAAGGACAGCTCCGAGACTGACCGCCATTTGTGATTTCAGTGGTGTCAGGTGAATGCTCATTGGAGGACAAGGTGGAGGTCTGTTGTGTCTTGTGACAAAAGTTGTCACTGCCTCGGTGCCAGTGATGACCGTGTGTTGGTTAAGAGGCAAGGTGACCGCCTGCAACCAACCTGTCTGCGTGCTAGAGACACTGGCCCTACATCTGGAGTTATGGACTTGGGTGCGATTTCGTATGACAACAAGAGCACTCTCGTGGTCATTCCATGCCCCCTACCTGTAAATTTGTGCGTCAGTTTGGTGTTTCCATCTGTTTTGCTCCCATTTGAGAAGAGCATTCCAGGGGGTGTTCTCCACTGCATTCCAGGGCGTGTTCTCCACTGTTCTCCCACATACCGCTCTTGTAACCCAACATTCTCTACAGAACGTCGACATGTTACCTTAGCCTGCTCGATCACCAGATCTATCTCCAATAGAGCACATATGGGACTTTATGGGACGGCAACTCCAGCGTCATCCACAAGCAACATTAACTGTCCCTGTATAGACTGACCAAGTGCAACATGCATGGAGCTCCATCCCACAAATTGACATCCGAACCTGTAGAAGACAATGTGCGCACGTTTGCCTGCTTTCATTCAACATTCTGGCAGCAATTCACATATGCAGCAGCTTATCTTGCGCTTGTATTAACCTGTGATCTTACAGTGTTAATCACTTAAATGTGTTACCTAGACAAATATACTCCGAAATTTAATTACTATACATTAATTATCTTTCGAAACTGTTATTTTCCATCATTGTATACAAATTTTACTGACTTAGCGTAGGCTATATGAGGTCTTTCCAAGAGTGTTAACTTGTTTGTTACACAGTTAACACTTGAAGTGACACTGGTAAATATATACAGCACTGCTCTTAGAGTATGTGAGCCGTGTTGCAGCTCGCGTAGGTTGGCATCGTGTAATAGAGATAGTGGCGTCTCGTTTTCTTCTTGTGTTTACTGGCCTCATTACGTTTTCTAGCGTTGTCTGTCCACGAGTGGCAGCAGCAGCAATTAACGAAATCTAGTACCGTGGTACTATCTTTGGAAGAACGTGAAGAGTTTTCCGGGTAGGGTGTGTGGTGAGTTCGTTTGGGATGGAGCAGCAGAGAGGTCCGGCTGCGCGGTGACATGCCGGGACCGCTGGCGGCACGCAGGCACTGCCGGGTCGAGGGGATGTAGTTGCGACTGTCACAACCTCGTTGTCCACCGGATGCAGGACGTTTGAGTTGAGTGAACATTAACCCAGTAGTGAAACCTCCACTATTTTGAGATCACGCCATTTGTTCGCGCGTTGCTGCTCGCAGGGTCGCTCAGACGAAGAGCAATGAGTGGAGTGTTTGTAGTTGGCGAAATTAATTAGCCATCCTCAACTACCTGTTATTAATCATTGAATTCTTTTGTTTATTGATGAAGTTCAACCAGTAGTATTCCTCTGCCTAGTGGCCGCTAACGCCCCAGTTAACTGCCCTGGAGGTTGGCGTATTTTCGCGGCAGTGTACCTTTCTTCGCCTTGCCACTGCTGTACGGTAAGGCGTGTAGTTCGACAGTCTCCTTGATTGTGGTTTGGATATTTGTTTCTTTTAGAAAACTTTGGTCATAGTGGGTCTTTCTGCTTCTGGATGTTCTAAACACCGGATTTTGAAGACACAGTGCTATCCGCCAGTGCCGCCTTGCCTGGGTTATTCCATCTTTGTGTTGGTTATCAGACTTTAGGTAGATGTTGCAAGAGTTTTGGCCTGCATTTAAACTGACAGTAGTTTGAGTTGTCATCCGGTTAAGTGAATACAAGTCTTGGCTGCCTGTCTCATCGTTTACGAAGTTGAGCGACTTTCCCAGGCCGATCCTTGGAACACAGTCTGACGCCCACTTCTCTTGTGATTTGGTCAGATTGTGAGAACTGTCAATAAGACCTTCAGCCGTTAACGCAATTTGTCTTAAGAATTTTGTATTAGATATTATTGTCTCTTAACAGTGAAAATTTGATGATTGCCTTTTTTTATAATATTTTAGTATCTCTTGGAGAAGTTTAACTCGTTCTTAAGAGTCTGCTATCTAGGCCTTCAGCCGTCAAATTGTTATTGAGTTATTACTATTGGGGCCTTCAGACGACAAATAATTTGAATTTCTTGTCAATAAGGCCTTCAGCTGTGAATGAAATTTGTCTTAAGAATTTTTAATTAGATATTGTCTCTTAATAGTGAAAATTTGATGATTATCCATTTTTATAATATTTTAGTAACTCTTGGAGAAGTATAATTCGTTCTTAAGAATTTCCTATCTACGCCTTCAGCTGTCAAATTGTTTTCTGAGTAACTACTGTTTGGGCCTTCATCCGAGAAACAAGTTGAATCTCTGGTCAATATGGCCCTCAGCTGTGAGTGAACTTGCTTAAATTTATTTTATTACACATTGTGTCTTAACAGTCAAATTTGATAATTGTTCCATATTGTCAACCTTATTTGCAATTGTTTTCAAATAAAGTGTACGTGATTAAAAATTAAAAAAAAAGACACTGAGCAACCAACGGTAACTGAGTATAGCCCCGTCCACATTGAACCCTGCCTTCCCCTAAGTACCACGCCTCAGTATGTTTATTATTTTATATACTACAAACAATCGATGGTATTGATATTTATAGATTCACATGAGTTTCTCTGCTAAGTATAAACACCGTTTTTATGTTTCTATGCCTGTGGGCTGCAGATACAAGATGGTAAAGGTATGTAAGTACTGATCCAAAATTTCGGTAACCTTTGCAAATAGAATACTTCTGGCAATAGCATAGGTGGACAGGTAAAAATTGACACGCATGAGTGAAATGACGCGCGGTTTTATTGCACCCAGAGAAAGTGCACAAAATGACCATCATACGGCGCTTCATATAATGTAAATGTAATAATTAACATAAAAATTAATTTTTGCAAAGACTATGTTATTTATAACAAATGCTTAGAATACAGGCCGTCATTCATCAGCAATGCCTGTAGCCGAGACACCATGTTGTGAATAGCACTGTACATTATGTTTTTAGGTGTGGTGAGATATTGCCGTCGAATGTTGTCTTTTAGCAACCCTAGTGAGGTCGGACTATCGCAGTAGACTTGAGATTTCAGGTAACCCCACAACCAATAATAACATGATTGAGGTCTCAGGACGTGGGAGGCCAAGCATGACGTAAGTGTCGGCTCCGCACGGGCTCCTCAGCGAACGATGTGCGCAAGAGGTCTTTCACACGTGTGGCGATATGTGGTGGAGCACCATCCTGCGTAAAAGCCGAATCTTCCAGCGGGCTCCATTAAGTTTTAGGTGTGCAGCCGCAAGAATTCTCCTTCTTCTTCTAATACTTCGGTCGTATAACGTTCAGCCATCATCAGAGTGAGCCGCAAGACTGCTGGAAGACCATATGTGGGTAGCCTCTCATCAAAAATTATACGGATTCTCAGCAGACACAAGGTAAAGGTCATTTTTCATCCTCCACCCAAGACAGCTGCACTCGTGGGCTCCGTCAAAGATGATTTGCTACTCCGAAAATCTGGAGTTTACAAAATACCATGTGAATTTGGCCTTTCTTAGATTGGACAAACAACTCGTACTGTCCAAGAAAGATGTACAGAACACCAGAGGTACACACGACCTTTACAACCTAACAAGTCGGCAGTGGCAGAGCACTTTATTGACACTGGTCACAGTATGTTGTATACCAACGCCAAAATTTTGGCAACTACATCATCTTTTTGGGACCCGATAGTCAAGGAGGCAATTGAAATTTGCTTGACGTCGAATTTAATTAACAGAGATAATGGTTTCAACCTTGATAAATCATGGAGTCCGGGACTTGTTGTATTAAATTCACAAAGACGCCATCGCAGTGCAGCTCACAATGATATATCGACATGCCAACACAGATCGACTGCGGGCTCATAGATGTAACTAGGGAATTGTGCACGTCTTTGCCGCAGACCAACGTCTCTGGCGCATTTGCATCTGTGGCCTCATGCACAGTTGCGCGGTACACGAGTATAAAGGGACGAAGCGAGCACGGGAGCGGCAGTCTTGCGGCTCTCTTTGAATATGCCCGAACGTTATACAGCCGAAATATTAGAAGGAGGAGAATTCTTGCGGCTGCACACTAGGAACTTTATGGAACAGTCTCTTCGCCGCCAAAACCTGAAGATTCACTTCCAGCAGGTTGTTTATAGCCAGTCTAGGAAATGACACGATTCTGTAATATATCGGCGTTCATCGCACGCTTCATGATTACCGTTTGAAAAGAAACACGCAGCATTTCATCGAAGGAAAAGGGTCCAATCACGACAGATGTGCCAAATTCACACTGCACCGTGACTTTCTCGTCATTCAATGCGGTTTCCACGACAGTTCTAGGGCTTGCGGTAGCCAAATTTCTCCAGTTGTGAGGGCTTCGTTAGATAACCAATCGTTTTCTTCTTCCATTTTTTGAAGTGCGCACATCGCAAATGCTTACCACGCCACAAAATCGGTGGCTAAGAGCTCACAACGAGACCACATTTTGTACGGATAGCATAGGAGCGTATGCCTTAATGCCCTCCAAACAGTAGTTCGTGGGTAACCGGTGCGACGTGCCGTTTCGCGTGTAGAGATGAACCCATTAAAGTCTCTTTTTTTTTTTTCCTTAGTAGCGGCAGCACTTGTGTCTGGTTGCCCACGACGGGGCCTCTCGTCTAACCAACCCCAGCCTTCGAATTTCGTGTCCATCACAGCGACACTTGTCACAGGACATTTACCCCTTCGAATACTCCTCTTATGGCCGTAAGATCGTAAAACTGTAGTAGCAGATTCTCCATTCTGATAGTAAAGCTTCACTAACATTGTAGAGTTTCAGGGAGAGCATTAGGGAACATGAAAGAAGTACAGTAGAAGAAGAATGGGTAGCTTGAGGTATGAAATAGTGAAGGTAGCAGAGTACCAAGTAGGTAAAAAGATGAGGGCTAGTAGAAATCCTTGGGTAACAGAAGGTATATTTAATTTGGTTTGTGAAAGGAGAAAATATAAAAATGCAGTAAATGAAGCAGGCAAAAAGGAATACAAGGGTCTCAGAAATGAGATCGACAGGTAGCGCAATATGGCTAAGCAGGGATGGCTAGAGGACAAACGTAAGGATGTAGTGACATATCTCAGTAGAGGTAAGATAGATACGCCTACAAGAAAAGTAAAGAGACCTTTGGAGAAAAGAGAACCACTTGTATGAATATCAAGAGCTCAGATGGAAACCCAGTTCTAAGCAAAGAAGGGAAAGCAGAAAGGTGGAAGGAGTATATAGAGTGTCTATACAAGGTCGATGTACTTGAGGACAATAATATGGAAATGGAAGAGGATGTAGGTGAAGATGGAATGGGAGATATGATACTGCGTGAAGAGTTGGATAGAGCACTGAAAGACCTAACTCGAAACAAGGCCATGGGACCAGGCAACATTCCATTAGAACTACTGACAGCCTTGGGAGAGACAGTCCTTACAGAACTCTACCATCTGGCGAGCAAGATGTATGAGACAGGCGAAATACTCAGACTTCAAGAAGAATGTAATAATTCCAATCGCAAAGAAAGCAGATGTTGACAGATGTGAAAATTACCGAACTATCAGTTTAATAAGTCACGGCTGCAATATACTAACACGAATTCTTTGCAGACTTGAATTCTTTACAGAAGAATGGAAAAACTGGAGAAGATCAGTTTGGATTCCATAGAAAGGTTGGAACACGTGAGGCAGTACTGACCCTACGACCTATCTTAGAAGATAGATTAAGGAAACGCAAACCTATGTTTCTAGCATTTGTAGACTTAGAGAAATCTTTTGACAATGTTGACTAGAATAGTCTCTTTCAAATTCTGAAGGTGATAGGGGTAAAATATCGGGAGCGAAAGGCTATTTACAATTTGTGCAGAAACCAGATGGGAGTTATAAGAGTCGAGGGGCACGAAAGGGAAGCAGTGGTTGGGAAGGGAGTGAGACAGGGTTGTAGCCTGTAACCGATGTTATTCAATCTGTATATTGAGCAAGCAGTAAAGGAAACAAAAGAAAAATTTGGAGTAGGAATTAAACTCCATGGAGAAGGAATAAAAAGTTTGAGGTTCGCCGATGACATTGTAATTCTGTCAAAGACAGCAAAGGACCTGGAAGAGCAGTTGAACGGAATGGAAAGTGTCTTTAAAGGAGGATATAAGATGAAAATCAACAAAAGCAAAACGAGGATAATGGAATGTAGTCGACTTGAATCCAGTGATGCTGAGGGAATTAGATTAGGAAATGAGACACTTAAAGTAGTAAATATGTTTTGCTATCTGGGGAGCAAAATAACTGGTGATGGTCTAAGTAGAGAGGATATAAATGTAGACTGGCAATGGGAAGGAAAGCGTTTGTGAAGAAGAGAAATTTGTTAACATCGAGTATAGATTTAAGAGTTAGGAAGTCCTTTCTGAAAGCATTTGTATTTAGTGTAGCGATGTATGGGAGTGAAACATGGACGATAAATAGTTTGGACAAGAGGGGAATAGAAGCTTTCGAAATGTGGTGCTACAGGAAGAATTCTGAAGATTAGATGGGTAGATCACGTAACTAATGAGGAGGTATTGAATAGAATTGGGGAGAAGAGAAATTTATGGCCCAGCTTGACTAGAAGAAAGGATCGATTGGTAGGACATGTTCTGAGGCATCAAGGGGTCACCACTTTAGTGTTGGAGGGCTGTGGAGAGGGTTAAAATCGTAGAGGGAGACCGAGATGTGAATACACGAAGCAGATTCAGAAGGAGTAGGTTGCAGTAGGTACTAGGAGATGAAGAAGCTTGCAAGGGATAGAGTTGCATGGAGAGTTGCATCAAACCAGTCTCTGGACTGAAGACCACAAAAACAACAACTGGCAAAGTCGACACGGCGCGACTGCCGACGCATCTGACTCCCTCTCTCACTACATCATCCTATACACGATTCTCAAGCGGCGTCAGTGACGTGTTTCTGTGTAGTGCCATCTGTCGGCTGCATTTTTCACTCGTTTTCTGTTTCAATAAAACCCCATGGCGTTTCAGGCACGCATGTCAAGTTTTACCTCTTTGTCTACATTATCTGAAAATTATAGTATTTTCAAATGTTAACGGATATTTGTGTCTCTATTATATTTACAGATGGCTGGTTTTGTGTACCGGTAGCATTTGTTACTTGTAGATTTATTCTGCCGATATCATCTGTTACACTTACTATATTGTGACGTGTAAAAGCAATTCGAGAATAGTTTGTAATTACAATGAAATTAATACACTTAGCTGCATACAGGTGTTGGTATAAGTCAACTGGGATAGTTGAAAATGTATGCCCCGACCGGCACTTGAACACGGGATCTCCTGCTTACATGGCAGACGCTCGATCCATCTTTCTTTCGGTATTGTTCGTTTCGTTTGGTCTGGGTGGACGCCACAGGGCATCCATTCAAGTTGATCGTTGGTTCCTATCCTCAGTTTTTTTATTACAAAGGGCGATCAGCTCTCTGACCGGAAACGCTGAGCTACCGTATGTGGCGTGACTGCAGGGGTTTATCTCTGGCACGCCTCCCGTGAGACCCACAGTCACAACTTATTGTCCCGCACTATATTCATAGTGCTCCTGTCCATCATATTCATTACTCGCGGCTTTGGGCACTGTTTGTGCATCCGCACAGAAGAAGATGTTCAAATGGCCGGTGAGCCTTAACTATGTATATATGAAGATGGTAACTGTTCTTTCGGACATGTCCGAAAGAAAAGATACCATCTTCATACATATATAGAATAGTTTGTAACCATATTAATTATAACCAGTGTTCTTCCGCGTCACTCATATGATAACAGACGACTGTGTATTCAATTTCAAGTTGCATCCAATTCCACTGATTATACACTCCTGGAAATTGAAATAAGAACACCGTGAATTCATTGTCCCAGGAAGGGGAAACTTTATTGACACATTCCTGGGGTCAGATCCATCACATGATCACACTGACAGAACCACAGGCACATAGATACAGGCAACAGAGCATGCACAATGTCGGCACTAGTACAGTGTATATCCACCTTTCGCAGCAATGCAGGCTGCTATTCTCCAATGGAGACGATCGTAGGGATGCTGGATGTAATCCTGTGGAACGGCTTGCCATGCCATTTCCACCTGGCGCCTCAGTTGGACCAGCGTTCGTGCTGGACGTGCAGACCGCGTGAGACGACGCTTCATCCAGTCCCAAACATGCTCAATGGGGGACAGATCCGGAGATCTTGCTGGCCAGGGTAGTTGACTTACACCTTCTAGAGCACGTTGGGTGGCACGGGATACATGCGAACGTGCATTGTCCTGTTGGAACTGCAAGTTCCCTTGCTGTTCTAGGAATGGTAGAACGATGGGTTCGTTGACGGTTTGGATGTACCGTGCACGATTCAGTGTCCCCTCGACGATCACCAGAGGTGTACGGCCAGTGTAGGAGATCGCTCCCCACACCATGATGCCGGGTGTTGGCCCTGTGTGCCTCGGTCGTATGCAGTCCTGATTGTGGCGCTCACCTGCACGGCGCCAAACACGCATACGACCATCATTGGCACCAAGGCAGAAGCGACTCTCATCGCTGAAGACGACACGTCTCCATTCGTCCTTCCATTCACGCCTGTCGCGACACCACTGGAGGCGGGCTGCACGATGTTGGGGCGTGAGCGGAAGACGGCCTAACGGTGTGCGGGACCGTAGCCCAGATTCATGGAGACTGTTGCGAAGGGTCCTCGCCGATACCCCAGGAGCAACAGTGTCCCTAATTTGCTGGGAAGTGGCGGTGCGGTCCCCTGCGGCACTGCGTAGGATCCTACGGTCTTGGCGTGCATCCGTGCGTCGCTGCGGTCCGGTCCCAGGTCGACGGGCACGTGCACCTTCCGCCGACCACTGGCGACAACATCGATGTACTGTGGAGACCTCACGCCCCACGTGTTAAGCAATTCGGCGGTACGTCCACCCGGCCGCCCGCATGCCCACTATACGCCCTCGCTCAAAGTCCGTCAACTGCACATACGGTTCACGTCCACGCTGTCGCGGCATGCTACCAGTGTTAAAGACTGCGATGGAGCTCCGTATGCCACGGCAAACTGGCTGACACTGACGGCGGCGGTGCACAAATGCTGCGCAGCTAGCGCCATTCGACGGCCAACACCGCGGTTCCTGGTGTGTCCGCTGTGTCGTGCGTGTGATCATTGCTTGTACAGCCCTCTCGCAGTGTCCGGAGCAAGGATGGTGGGTCTGACACGCCGGTGTCAATGTGTTCTTTTTTCCATTTCCAGGAGTGTATGATGTGAAATGCTTCTTCTAATGATGAACGAAAGTTTGCAGATAATATTGCAGCACAAATTATCTCGCATATTTTAGCCGTTGAGATATTGTAAATTATATCCGCTGGCACTGCTGATATAGGATAATTAACTAAAAATATGCAACATGATGCAGACAGTTCGTGCACACACTTGCATATGACGTTCATATTATTTACGTATTTCTGGGTTACCTTGTCTGAATGGAGGGATCATACTGACATTCGTGAATATCTCTTTTTAGCTATATAAGATTGTATTCATGGAGGGGGTATAGCTCCATGGCAGAAGAAGTTTTGTAATTGTGTAATGAACTGCTGGGAAAAGGTTACGGAAGAACAAGCAGAAAATTAGGAATTTCGAGAAGACTGACACAGATGATGCAGCTACTGTTCCTACAGCTTCAAACCGTACAAAAGCTACTGATACTAGTCTGAACATACTGTGAAATGAACCAGTGGTTGAAACCTCTGTAAGTACGGCAGACCGTGTACCTGTGAATTTCGTGAAAGTCGCTAAATTTACTCCGACACTGCAGCAACAGCAACAGCAGCAGCAGATATGCATTTATGTGCATGGACTAATGTTCGTTATGAACCTCAGGACTTAGGGAATTGTATGAAGCCTTATGTTTAGAGACAGAGGTTGATATTACCAATTTCGTGCACATTTTTGCAAACTTCCTCGGCACAGATTTTTTCGTTGTGAAGTTGGATAAAACATTTAGTCACTAAAAGAGTTGAAACTGCCAGTGGAGCTAAATGATTTTTATTCAGAAACTGGCAAAATTGTGTTTACTTCGCATTGTGTCCGGAGAATACTTACTTACATCATCGGTGGCTGTACTTTTTGTCGCTATTATCTTCCACTGCACCTTGTGAAAACTTAATATCATCGGAGGATGTAGCTAGTTTCCATATTTCTCAACGATTATAGGTATCCCATGCACTGTAGATGCTGCATGTCCTACAGAGAACAGAGCAAATAACGCAGGTTCATCTGGAACTTTTCAGGTCACTGTTTTTGAATGTATGATAGCACTTCTATCAACTGTTGGCGGCTATCCATCAGTGTTAATTGACTCCTGCTGTAACTAGAAAACTTCTCTGTTCGCAGGTAGAATGAAATTGTCACTCTGTAGCGGAGTTTCCGCTGATATGAAACATTCTGGTAGATTGAAATTATGTGCAGAAGAGTGCCTCGAACTCGGGTCCTTTGCCTTCCGTGGGCAAATGCTCTACCAACTGAATTGCCTAAGCACGACTAACGACCCACCCGCAGCTTTACTTCGAAGGTACCTTTCTAGGTACTTATCGAGCTGAAAGCAGAGAATGGCCTCCTTCTCAAAGTCGCAATATAGAACCAGTTATAATAGCTACAGTGTATCTGTGTTGCCCATTTCTGGATGTCGTCTTATATTGGAAGACTGTCTGGTACTTGCAAGCGTACAGACAGGATACTGATCGTTGCAAGCGCTATTCTGTTAATGCTGGGAGAGTACTTCAGAGCCCAAAAGCTGCTGCTGACACTTTTGGTCTGTAACTGAGTGTACCAGAACATTGTGAAGGTCAACATGATACATGATCCTCTTTTACAATTTGGGGACTGATTTAGTGTCTATTCACATCCACATCATTGATTATCTTTCACCACCCTTCTTTCTGTGTGTTTTAGGACTGTGCCTATTCCATATTGGGGTGTCTCCTCCATGAGAAAATTTTTTATTTGTTGGGAATAAACGTCGCTACACATGTTATGTACTGGAGCTTCATCGTAGTGCAAGAAATACAACAGAATTTATGCGGTACTTGTATGAAGGCGATTATGCAGTCGGGAAAAGCAGCTACATTGGAATGAAGTTAGCATAGTTTTCCCTGTGATGGCCTGTAGTGATGTCAGGCTTCTTTGATTTCGGTAAGTACCTGTAGTACAACATTTTTCATATGCTCGGTTGCACTAAGAAAGGACATAGATTCTCCCGTGGTCTTTAAAAGATCTTATTACCATTTTAGGCCTCCTACCATCTTCAAAGTGTCCGTGAGGTATTTGAAGGAGATAACGGAAACCCGAGTGCTACCCGCTTGCTGTCCTGAGCTACAGAGGATGTCCGATGCCGAAGCCAACATGTTCTCCAAAATTCTCAGCAATTAATGATCTGGTCATGGTTTAACCAGAGACAGGCATGCTATCTTGCGTTAGCAGCTACTATTGTGAACTGTGGCACAGAGTTGAAGCAGCACTAGAGTAGCCTACCATGGACTGTCAAAAGTAAGCGTAGGCTACAGCAGTTTTTCTAGTACTCTTGGTCAGTTAAGATCGTAACAGTGTTACCTGTAAATTAGGCGTGTTGCATAACTATCAGGCGTTCCCTCATTTCGTAATTTGACGTAATTTGACTATTTCTTGCTACTCGGCGCTAGCATTTGTAGTGGATGAGACATGACAACACAGGTCTAGCGTTCGTACTAGCTGTGACTTGCGGCTAGCTGCTCTGAAAGAGAATTACTCTTATTGGATTTGTTTGGATATGAAATCAGTGTCTTACAAGATTCCTCTAGAAACTGGAACTAGTGAACCGTCTAGAAACTGAGTGAGCATATGCAAAGGGCCATGTAACCGACAGATAATTTTTGTTCTATGCATTTGTCTTACTGTTTGTTATTTAAAGATGAACAGTAGTTGTGGCAATACTTAAAATGATAATGATTCAGGTTTCATTCGAGAATTGTTCATAAGTTGCTTGAAACAGAGGGATGTTGTAGTGACAATAAAACAGATAATAAAGATTTATCATGTAGCGCTAGAAAAAGCAATTTCCCAAGAAATGTTAAAATAAAATAAAAAAAACACTGCACAAAAAAAGAAATCGAAAATCGCATCACAGCAGTACTTCGTTGAGCCTTCATAAAACATGTAACTGTTATTTACAAACAACATTTGCACTTACCAATAACGACAGGAAACTCTCGCCTTTGATCATGATGAAGAAATAACAACAATTACATAGATTTTTTTCGTGTCTGTGCATGTAAACTGTACTTGCATCAAAAACAGGTTCTTTGTTACATAAATGTGCACAGGTTACGCTATCAGCTCATTTTTATAAAATACATTTTATATTTTTAAAGACATAAATTATACAATGGAATAATACTGAAGTGAATGTGTCGTTCTAGTTATGTGCAAAACAAACAAAAGACAGAGAGGTGGTGGTTAGTGTTTAACGTCCCGTTAACACCGAGGTCATTGGAGACGGAGCGCAAGCTCGGGTTAGGGAAGGATTGGGAAGGAAATCGGCCGTGCCCTTTCAAAGGAACCATCCCGGCATTTGCCTGAAACGATTTAAGGAAATCACGGAGAACCTAAATCAGGATGACTGGAGACGGGATTGAACCGTCGTCCTCCCGAATAAAAGACAAAGAGAAGTATTCGTCTAGCAGTTCTTTCATAAACTGATTTGTGTTCCTTCCCTTACCAATGGTACAATAACAACCTTTAATCCTATCATTCACTACGTAATTTATGTAGTGTAGTACAGAAATGTAGTTTTTGTAGAGCGCCGCTCTAAGAAGCACGAACTGATATAGTATCCACATTTGTCATCCGTGCTTAGTTCGACCTGGTGCCCAACCGAGTTTGAGCCCATTAAGTTACACATGTCACGTGCTGTGAGTGATCTGTCGAATTGATGTATAGAACTTATGAAACCGAGATCGATGAACAGTCTTTTATTTTATGATGACCGATTTCGACAGTGCTGTCATCATCGTATCTAAAACGTAAGATATTCAAGTGTCATTAAGAGAAGAATGTTATAATGCTACACACGAACCATTTACCAGAAACTTGGTGATGTATAACACGTGAATTACACCCCTTCCGCAATTTGAAGTGCATACATATACTTCAACGGTGGGATCAAATTCCACTGATGGTACACGTAAGTCCGCAGCTCGTTCTCGCTTCCCACGCCCGGGTTCCTTGGTTCGATTCCCGGCGGAGTCGGGTATTTTCTCTGCCTCGTGATGACTGGGTGTTGTGTGATGTCCTTAGGTTAGTTAGGTTTAAGTAGTTCTAAGTTCTAGGGGACTGATGACCATAGATGTTAAGTCCCATAGTGCTCAGAGCCATTTGAACCATTTGGTACACGTAAGCATATTTGTTTGTCAATAATAGGAAGACGAAAATATAAATTAGGCATAGAACCAAATGTGTTCCCTGCAGTCACACAGGTGAAAAAAGTACCATCGTACGCCTACAGCGTCAAGGTAGAAACTGAACAGACGCGCATGTTATGACAGAGCTGTCAACAGTGGCGCCAGTATACAAATAAATCGTTTGCTTGCACAATTTTTATGAGCCTAATATATTTAATGAATAATTAATGTAAAGAAGAAAACTTGCACAATAAAGATCATTCGTCAAGAAAAATACCACATATACTGTAGAAACCAACAGAACAGGTAAGAATACTTTATACCATTGCAAACAAGAGCAAACCTTCTCGAGACACACACTTTAAAGCAGTCTACATCTAACGCTCTCTAATTAACATCTAATCATAATTCAGCAAACGTAGAATAAACAGAAATATAACGAAGAAACACTACATCCCCTCGATGAAACAAAGATGGTAAAACAAGACGCATGCATGAAAGTACAAAAACTCAGAAAAAGCAAGAGAGGGAAGTATTCGTACGTTGACAGTACTCTATATATGGAAACACATACAGGGTGTTCCAAAAATGACCGGTAAATTTGAAACGGCAATAAAAACTAAACGAGCAGCGATAGAAATACACCGTTTCTTTCAATATGCTTGGGACAACAGTACATTTTCAGGCGGACAAACTGTCGAAATAACAGTAGTTGCAATTTTCAACAACAGATGGCGGTGCAAGTGATGTGAAAGATATTGAAGACAACGCAGTCTGTGGGTGCGCCATTCTGTACGTCGTCTTTCTGCTGTAAGCGTGTGCTGTTCACAATGTGCAAGTGTGCTGTGGACAACATGGTTTATTCCTTAGAACAGAGTATTTTTCTGGTGTTGGAATTCCACCGCCTAGAACACAGTGTTGTTGCAACAAGACGAAGTTTTCAACGGAGGTTTAATGTAACCTAAGGATCGAAAAGCGATACAATAAAGGATCTGTTTGAAAAATTTCAACGGACTGGGAACGTGACGGATGAACGTGCTGGAAAGGTAGGGCGACCGCGTACGGCAACCACAGAGGGCAACGCGCAGCAGGTGAGCCAACAGCGGCCTCGGGTTTCCGTTCGCCGTGTTGCAGCTGCGGTCCAAATGACGTAAACGTCCCCGTATCGTCTAATGCGCCAGAGTTTACACCTCTATCCATACAAAATTTAAACGCGGCAACCCCTCAGCGCCGCTATCATTGCCCCACGAGAGACATTCGCTAACGATATAGTGCACAGGATTGATGAGGGCGATATGCATGTGGGCAGCATTTGGTTTACTGACGAAGCTTATTTTTACCTGTACGGCTTAACATAACTGGCGCATATGGGGAACCGAAAAGCCCCATGTTGCAGTCCCATCGTCCCTGCATCCTCAAAAAGTACTGATCTGGGCCGCCATTTCTTCCAAAGGAATCATTGGCCCATTTTTCAGATCCGAAACGATTACTGCATCACGCTATCTGGACATTCTTCGTGAATTTGTGGCGGTACAAACTGCCTTAGACGACACTGCGAACACCTCGTGGTTTATGCAAGATGGTGCCCGGCCACATCGCACGGCCGACGTCTTTAATGTCCTGAATGAATATTTCGATGATCATGTGATTGCTTTGGGCTATCCGAAACATACAGGAGGCGTCGTGGATTGGCCTCCCTATTCGCCAGACATGAAGCCCTGTGACTTCTTTCTGTGGGGACACTTGAAAGACCAGGTGTACCGCGAGAATCCAGAAACAATTGAACAGCTGAAGCAGTACATCTCATCTGCATGTGAAGGCATTCCGCCAGACACGTTGTCAAAGGTTTCGGGTAATTTCATTCAGAGACTACGCCATATTATTGCTACGCATGGTGGATATGTGGAAAATATCGTACCATAGAGTTTCCCAGACCGCAGCGCCATGTGTTGTTGACGGTTGTAACTACTGTAATTTCGAAAGTTTGTCCGCCTGAAAATGTACTGTTGTCCCAAGCATATTGCAACGAACGGTGTATTTCTATCGCTGCTTGTTTAGTTTGTATTGCCGTTTCAAATATACCGGTCATTTTTGAAACACCCTGTAAATACGGTACATCTAAGTTAGGAAAAAACAAAAAAAAGTAGACGGAACTTGCAGACTATTTTCCAAAGTTTAGTAGTCTTTTGGCTTCTTTGGCGGCTAGCACTATACTTGTTACGGTACCAACATTGTACGATATTTAATCATGCATTGGAAATGGGTTGTTGGCTATCGCATCCTTTATTCAATAACGCCAACGACTTACGATTTACCATTGAATTTCGTTGTGCATTTTTGTGTCATAGGAGTGTTTACATGCGGATGATGAGAACCGTCAAAATATTTTTTTTTTAATTTTTGTAGAAGCATTGTCTTTTATTCGTGCAGTGACTGAGCTGCGTTGTATTTTCGTGGGTGTTCGTTCTGCACGTAACATATCTTCCCTATGGACGTTGATTCTGCAGTAATTACTGTTTCATTTCATTTAAGAATGGAAAAAAATCGTAGAAATTTTTCTGCAGTTTTATTTGTTGCCCCAACGTAGAAGTAACAAAAAAATTATCTAACAAATGCTGTTACATATTTTCGGTCGTATTTTTGCAAATTTGTCCACATCTCATTCAACTTTTAGAATGAAATTCATTTATTCTACAGAAGACAGTCTTTTGCTTCTATCTGCTTACGTTCATAACATTTTGAATTTGTGGGGATCCACAGCGTCCAGATGCTTAATAAACGTAAACGTGGTCCGTAGCAGAGTGCAATGTGATGTTTATTCATTCGTGCGATTAGCTAATTTGGATTAAGCGTCATTGTCAAACACATGTGCAACATCTGTATTTCATGTCATTTTCAAATCACTCATAATTGCAAGTAAAAATTAACCAGATTCCCTCATTTTACGAAACGGTCTACACCACAGTGACAGAGGGGTACTTTATGATCATAAAAGGGGTCATTGTGGTGTGAGTCCTTTCGTAAAATGAAGAAACATGGCAATTTTTATTTGTTAGTAAGAGTGATTTGAAATTGACATGAACTATAGATGTTACAAATATGCTTGTCAATGACGCTTAGGTGAAATTAGCTAGCCGCACGATTGAATAATGACATTTCGGCCTGCTACGGACCATGTTCACGTTTATTTTACTTACGTTCAGCTAGTATGAGTAATGTGCGCTAAGGCATAAGGTTCTTACGTAAGATACAGTGCACAGACAAAAATTATTTTTTTCCAGAATCCGGCGCAACTACACTTGTAAAAATAAATGCCGTCGAAATTTTCTGTCCCATACAACGTGATGGCATGTGGAGGGTGGCGGAAGCAATTGATGGCATACAGGGATGCTGCGTGACATATTGTCTCTCTGCGACGTGTTGCAATATACGCCATACACAAGACGAAAGCTCTACAGCGATCCGGGAGATGGTGATGAGGTTATCACGCAGAACGTAACTTGTCGCTGGTGCAATTTAACAGCGAGTACCCCTCTATGTCACGTGACACGCGCGTAAAGCTGTCAGCCGCGGAGAAAAATGACGCCGAGAATATTGCCACTAGGACGCAATACGAGTACACGCTACCGTAAATCACCGTAGTGTGGAATTCTTTCCCGCTTGTTTACGTAACACTGCCCGTAATTCCAAAACCCATAAATATAAATCGGTACGAACGACTCCGGCTCTTTTTCGGGTTTAGCTGTGGTATCACATTCATTTCATGTCCGCCATCTTGAACAAATGCATGCAAGCGAACTGTCAGTTACTTATCTGCGAACAGAGATCTCCGCTCACCATTTGTTCCATTACTTACATGTTCTACATAACAGTTTAGATAAGAAATGAGTGAGGTGCAAAAATTGGCAATTGACCCTAAATACTGAAAAGTGCGAGGTCTTCAAATGAGTGTGTAACGCCCCAAGGACCCAAAACCCCAATTAACAAACTTCGTGAAAACTTAAAGTATGGAAGTCAGTCATCTTGACAGTGACAACAACTATTGGTGATACAAAAATTTAAAAAATTAATTACACTGATAGTGTTTTTATTAACAAGTATAACAAATGGTTCAAATAGCTCTGAGCACTATGGGACTTAACATCTGTGGTCATAAATACTCTAGAACTTAGAAATACTTAAACCTAATTAACCTAAGGACATCACACACATCCATGCCCAAGGCAGGATTCGAACTTGCGACCGTAGCGGTCACGCGCGCGGTTCCAGACTGAAGCGCCTAGAACCGCACGGCCACACCGGCCGGCCAACCGTAACAAATACTGAGAATAACATATAAAAGAGGGGATAAAAGTAAAGGGTTGCCATTCATTATCTTTTAAACATCTATAGAATAAATTGAAATTCATATGAAGGAAGTTTAAATCCAAGGAGGTAATTCGGTCAAAGATAACATTTACCACGGAGGAGAGTTGTAGCCGCATCGAAAAGGAAATTCAATGCGCCTACAATGCAACTAGGATATGGAAATGTTTAGCTACCAGCTCTTGAGCCGCTCTAGAGAAGTATTGCGGTAGTCGTCTGGAAGCAAACGCTATTAGATTGTTTCAGTTGTGAAAGTTCGATTCTTCGTGAGAGAGAGACTAAAGCCATATTCAGTCATTCAAAAAATGGTTCAAATGGCTCTGAGCACTATGGGACTCAACATCTGAGGTCATCAGTCCCCTAGGACTTAGAACTACTTAAACCTAACTAACCTAAGGACATCACACACAGCCATGCCCGAGACAGGATTCGAACCTGCGAACTAACTGTCACGCGGTTCCAAACTGAAGCGCCTAGAACCGTACGGCCACACCGGCCGGCCTCAGTCATTCTACTGAATAAAGTAATCTTTACCGTTATCAACGCGACGGTAAAATATCGTGTGACGAGGGCCTCCTGTCGGGTAGACCGTTCGCCTGCTGCACGTCTTTCGATTTGACGCCACTTCGGCGACTTGCGCGTCGATGGGGATGAAATGATGATGATCAGGACAACACAAGACCCAGTCCCTGAGCGGAGAAAATTTCCGACCCAGCCGGTAATCGAACTCGGGCCCTCTTGATTGACAGTCTGTCGCGCTGACCACTTTTTTTTATACATTTTTTTTTTAATCTCATTTTGTTCGCATGTGTTCGTTGCATCTGCCCGGGGCGGACGTCGTAAGACATCCACTTATGTTCGTTGTTGATCGATTGACTCAGTTTTTTTATTACAGAGGGCACCTAACCCTCTGACCGAACACGCTGAGCTACCGTGCCGGCTAAATAGACTATTAGTCAAGAGATAACTCAGAAGTGTCGCCTACACGATTCAAGGAATATATTACGTATGTTCAGGCCAGTGATTGAGTCTTTTAAACATTTTAAGTGGCTGTGTGAAGACTGGAATAAGAGACAGTGAAAGGTGAATAATATAAAAATCAGCATTACAAGGACGTTATTTCAACGTTGGACCGTTGATGATAATTTGATGTAGCAACGGCATAGCAACGGAATTACGAACAGCAATTATTAATCCTCACTAAGGATGATGTGAAAAAACGACCGTAATGATAGGATTAAGAAACACGATTGCACTGCTCAACGAAACTATCCGGGCATAGTATAAAAGAAAAATAATTGATCAGTTAAAACAAACTGATAAGGCTGTCATGGACGAACAATAGAATATTTCTTAACTACGTGAGGAGCTGTGTTTTACTGAAGTTACAGGTGCTGTGTGACGTCATACTGATGCGGACGAACATCATTACGAGTCGCGTCTCCTCCCGACGAGTGAAGAAGGAGGGAAGGGACGTCACAACTGCTACAAGGAACCCGTTAAATTTCGGGTACACGATAAATCAGTCAAATCTAAAGGCTGTAAATTCAACTAAATGCCTAGGAACTACAACTTCGAAGAACTTAATTTGGAAAGAACACATAGAAAATGTTGTGGCGAAGGCGAACCAAATACTGCTATTTATTTGCAGAATACTTAGAAGATTCAACAGATCTGCTGAATCGACTGCCTACACAACGTTTGTCCGTCCTCTTTTGGAGTACTGCCGCGTGGTGTCGGATCGTTATCAGATAGAATTAAGAGAGAATTAATAGAGTAGGTGGTGGTGGTTAGTGTTTAACATCCCGTCGACAACGAGGTCATTAGAGACGGAGCGCAAGCTCGGGTTAGGGAAGGATTGGGAAGGAAATCGGCCGTGCCCTTTCAAAGGAAGTATCCCGGCATTTGCCTGAAACGATTTTGGGAAATCACGGAAAACCTAAATCACGATGGCCGGAGACGGGACTGAACCGTCGTCCTCCCGAATGCGAGTCCAGTGTGTAACCACTGCGCCACCTCGCTCGGTTTAACAGAGTACATCGATAAAGTTCAAAGAAGGACAGCATGTTTTGCACTATCGAGAAATAGGAGAGGGTGTCACGGACGTGATACAGGATTCAGTGTGGACATCATTAAAGCAAAAGGCGTTTCTCGTCGCGGCGGAATCTTCTCATGGAATTACAATCACCAACTTTCTCCTCCGACCGTGAAAACATTTTGTTGACGCTGACCTACATAATAAAATAAGGGAAATCAGAGCTCGCACGGAAAGATATAGGTGTTTGTTTTTCTGTGCGGTGTTCGAGAGTGGAATAACAGAGACTTATTATGAAGGTGGTTTGATTAACCCTCTGGCAGGCAATTAAGAGTGTTTGTAGAGTACACATGTAGATGTAGAAATTTTTACCGAAAAAATTTGGTAACGATCGTCTACTGTTGACGCTTTGTCAAGTATGTTTTAATCACATTGTGACAGAATTTTTGCTGGTGTTTTAATTTATGCATTGCTTTCTTTTTCTATTATTAAGATTTTCTTATAACAAATTTATAAATTGTGTGTATGTAAGTACTTTACATGAGCCGTGGAGGCTCTTCGGTTTCCAGTTCTTCGCGTCGGCTAGGTGGCGAGCCGCGGCGACAGGAGTGTTGGGTCAAGAACGGCGGCTGAGGAGGGCGAGTCAGAAAGTAAACACGAAGTGAATAGAGACACGGAGTGGTTCTCCGTGTGGCTGGGCGACTGGATTTGGCATTTTCTTGGACGTATTGCAGTGCGCTCGGAATCGTGGTGGTCCTGCCATGGCCCCTTCTTGAGCGTTGCCGTGTTGTGGAAAATAGTTTGGTCCCGACTTCGTCTTGGTGAATATTCTCTTGGCTAGCTGGAAAGTCAAGTGTTACGTATGGAGAAGCTGGTGGATTATACACTCCTGGAAATGGAAAAAAGAACACATTGACACCGGTGTGTCAGACCCACCATACTTGCTCCGGACACTGCGAGAGGGCTGTACAAGCAATGATCACACGCACGGCACAGCGGACACACCAGGAACCGCGGTGTTGGCCGTCGAATGGCGCTAGCTGCGCAGCATTTGTACACCGCCGCCGTCAGTGTCAGCCAGTTTGCCGTGGCATAAGGAGCTCCATCGCAGTCTTTAACACTGGTAGCATGCCTCGACAGCGTGGACGTGAACCGTATGTGCAGTTGACGGACTTTGAGCGAGGGCGTATAGTGGGCATGCGGGAGGCCGGGTGGAAGTACCGCCGAATTGCTCAACACGTGGGGCGTGAGGTCTCCACAGTACATCGATGTTGTCGCCAGTGGTCGGCGGAAGGTGCACGTGCCCGTCGACCTGGGACCGGAGCGCAGCGACGCACGGATGCACGCCAAGACCGTAGGATCCTACGCAGTGCCGTAGGGGACCGCACCGAAACTTCCCAGCAAATTAGGGACACTGTTGGTCATGGGGTATCGGCGAGGACCATTCGCAACCGTCTCCATGAAGCTGGGCTACGGTCCCGCACACCGTTAGGCCGTCTTCCGCTCACGCCCCAACATCGTGCAGCCCGCCTCCAGTGGTGTCGCGACAGGCGTGAATGGAGGGACGAATGGAGACGTGTCGTCTTCAGCGATGAGACTCGCTTGTGCCTTGGTGCCAATGATGGTCGTATGCGTGTTTGGCGCCGTGCAGGTGAGCGCCACAATCAGGACTGCATACGACCGAGGCACACAGGGCCAACACCTGGCAACATGGTGTGGGGAGCGATCTCCTACACTGGCCGTACACCTCTGGTGATCGTCGAGGGGACACTGAATAGTGCACGGTACATCCAAACCGTCATCGAATCCATCGTTCTATCATTCCTAGAACAGCAAGGGAACTTGCAGTTCCAACAGGACAATGCACGTTCGCATGTATCCCGTGCCACCCAACGTGCTCTAGAAGGTGTAAGTCAACTACCCTGGCCAGCAAGATCTCCGGAGCTGTCCCCCATTGAGCATGTTTGGAACTGGATGAAGCGTCGTCTCACGCGGTCTGCACGCCCAGCACGAACGCTGGTCCAACTGAGGCGCCAGGTGGAAATGGCATGGCAAACCGTTCCACATGACTACATCCAGCATCTCTACCATCGTCTCCATGGGAGAATAGCAGCCTGCATTGCTGCGAAAGGTGGATATACACTGTACTAGTGCCGACATTGTGCATGCTCTGTTGCCTGTGTCTATGTGCCTGTGGTTCTGCCAGTGTGATCATGTGATGTATCTGACCCCAGGAATGTGTCAATAAAGTTTCCCCTTCCTGGGACAATGAATTCACGGTGTTCTTATTTCAATTTCGCGGAGTGTATTTGCGTCATCTCTCACTCTATGCTTTGCAACTGCTTCTGCTTTTACTTGTGGCACTATTCATTCTGTGTTTTAGAAAGTGTCTTTTAGGCTGTCATGTGAGGCTCAATCCAAGATAATAGTGTATTACCTCCTTTCTTTGTCCGCCCCCGGTAGCTGAGTAGACAGCGCGACAAGATGTCAATCCTAAAGGCCAGCCGACACGGTAGCTCAGCGTGTTCGGTCAGAGGGTTAGCTGCCCTCTGTAATAAAAATAAATAAATAAATAAACTGAAACGGGTGTCTTGTGACGTCCGCCCCGAGCAGATACAACGATCAAAAACGAACAAAATGAGATGAAAAAAAAAAAGGCCCGGGTTCGATTCCCGGCTGGGTCGGAGATTTTCTCCGCTCAGGGACTGGGTGTTGTGTTGTCCTAATCATTGTCATTTCATCCCCATCCACTCAAATTCTCCGAAGTGGCGTCAAATCGAAAGATTTGCTTTCGGCGAACGATCTACCCGACGGGAGGCCTTAGTCACACGACTTGGTTCTTTTAAAAAGGAAAAGAACAAAAATTGTAGCTAATTTCCTTCTGAGAGCTATTTAAGCGGTCTGTTGAGCTGACGTAAACTTGACCTTGTTAAGAAATGAACACTTTTTGTGGTATTGAAAGTAAACTGTTTGCTACCATTTCCCATTTTCTCCCTATATTAAAATCTGTGTTTTAGTTACTTCCCTTAGAGCGCTGTTAAGAGTTGTTGTGTGTTGGGGTATGGTCCTGTTGGGCGTCTGGTCCTTTGCGCGTGTTTTTCTTTGTACCCGCCCGTCTGCTGGGTTGAGGGAAAGCATCTTAAAAGCCGTAGGCAATTTTAATATTAAAAGTGGCTCAGCTCCATGGGCCTTTAGCTATTTAATTGAAGCTCTTCTGACAGCTCTTCTGAAGGGTAATGCTAATTCGTAGCGCTAATATTCTTGAGGTGTTTTTTCTGAGTATCTAGTTTTCGATTAGCGAGCACTCCCTATTATATGAAATCACTCTCTTCTACTTTATTGTATCGCTCAAGGAACAAATTTTTAAATTTCACTTCTATCATGTGAGCCGTGCGTGGCTCGTTTTGGTGGCATTTCTTATTTTACATCTTGTTTTTAACGTACTGCCACCCCGTTGTGTTAATTTTCAGTTACTGGTGTCACTGAGTTGCTTCCTTGCCTGCCCGTGAGTGGTAGCAGCAGCGCTTATCGATATAGACCCTGCCGTATTATCTTTGCTGGACTGCTATTACTTCCCGGTCGTCGTGTGTTGTCAGTTAGTAGGACCTGTGAGTGAGTTGGCACGCGGCACAAGTGCAGTCGGGGCGCGGCAGCAGAGGTCCGGACCGTCATGTCTTGCCCGACGGTTGCCTACAGACTTGATTGGAGTGGGGACGACTTTGGTTGGTCGTCGGTCGATCGTCTTGCCGGACGACGTGTATTTGGCCGGCGATCGCTTATGGGTTGGCTGTGTGCTCCGACTCGTGATTTGTCTCTTTTATTGTACAGTCACTGCCGTTAGCATTGTCTAGTTCTTCGTGCAAGTGTTCGTGAAACTGTGGGTAGTTGGCGTGAGTTTGACTGACACGTTATTTGAAATGTTGTCGGCGTACTGGATCTGAGGAGTCGGTCGGTTGGCGTGGAGAAGCGAGGAATTCTCGGCGGGGCGTAGTTTGGCCGGGGCTCCCTGGCGGTCTCTACGCGGTGTCGGATTGTGTTTGCGCTCTTCCCATTGCTACGAGGTCCGTGGCTCACCGACCCTGGACACGAAAGTTGAGTTTTGATTTAACCTACCAGCAAAGTCAAGACTGTTCATATTCTGTCGTTTGGAGTTCGTTATCGGCTGCTAGGATATTCCCGCGAGCAACAACGTGATTTTCAAGTTGGAAAATTCTAGCCACCTTCCGGTGGAGTTTCACTGTATTCGGTTATTTGAATTGAAGTGCACCAGCGGAATCTTCTGCCTTGTGGCCGTTAACTTTCCGGTTACCTGACCTGGCCTTTGACGTAAATTTCAGGCAGTATAGTTTCCTCATCGTGTTGTCGCTGTCCAGCACGGCGTGTAGTTTGACAGCTTCGTGTTTGATTGGTTGTGAGCGCCAATATCTTCTGAGTTGTTCCGTTGAACTCCCTATTGTTCCTTGGTTGGGTGAAGTGGAAGTTATCTTGTTGGTGGGTCCGCTGTTCTGTCGGTCGGTTGGGTTGTCGTCGGATCGTGAATGGTTGGCCCGACTGCCTGTCTCACCTAAGCTAGGGTTAGTGTTTCAATTACAGGCCGACCCCCGAACCTCTTGTGTGTACTGCCCTATTTTATTTTTTAATTTCTTCTTGTTGTTTGTACTTGTAAGGCTTCTAGCCGATTTTGATTTTAAATTGGAGTTGGTCTACTCTTAAGGTCGCAAGCCTAGTATAAGGTACTGTTTCAAGTACGCCCTTTGCCATTTTCAAAATTTTTTGAATTTTTGAGTCTTCTGCTTTCAGCCGGTTTGATTTTCAGTTGTTTGTTCTTAAGGCTTTCAGCCTAAATTAAAGAACTGTTTCACGGAAGAACTTTGTTATTTTGTTTAAAAAAAATAATGTTATGGAATTTTGTTTACTTCAGCCTACTTAAGAACTGTTTTAAGATAAGGCTTGCCTCTTAAATTTCTGACTTCGTTTGTGTTTTAAGTTATTGGCCTTCAGCCGTTTTTATGTTAAAGTGGCTTTCAGCCGGTAATGAAGTTCCAGAAATTAAAGCTGTGTGTTTAAAAAAAGAAATTTGAGCTCTTGTAATGTTTGAACAAATAATAAAGTTGTATGTTCGAGAGTAACTGACAGCCCCATATTTGGCCTCTTTCTACAATTTAGTCTATCTGTCCTGCTCATGTCATTAACCAATGATACATGGTGCAGTTTGTACGTTGGCCAACCTTAATTGATACATTTCCCCTTAATCCGGCCATAATGGTTGTTAGTGAAATATTCTCACAGTAATAATGGTCACGGAGTAAATTTTAGAGCTGCCTTATTTCCATTATTTATAGCTTGCTGTAATTGACTTTCCTGAAACCTACCCACCCTACTCCTTATTTCGTATCGTATTTGGTATTGAATAATGGCTATGTGTCAACCAATAATCTTTTGCCTGTACTGCTGGTACGCCTGGACAAACATTTGTTATTTAGAAACTCGGTAGAGGTTATACCGTTATTGCGTTTTTACATTGCACTACAATGGAATTTGTTTTATAATCACGGCTGGCCAGTTTACACCAGCACCCTGAAGTCTGGGCACAGGCAGCAAACGTATTAGAAAGGTCACACATTATTTCAGGCAACTTGGCCTGCAATTATTCTGTAAATTAGTGATTTTGGCTCTCTGCTATCATGACCAAAGAAGGATTTGACTGTTTTTCTAAAAATAAAACTATTGTAATTGCACGACTGTTTCTGTTGTTCTTTATATGAATCTCAAAGTTTGCTTTTCTACATTGATTATTATTTTGATTACTTAATACTGTCAATTTATTGTAATCGCGAATTGTTACAAATTTGAGGCCTTCTGTTGTTCAATTGCTTAGTTGAAAGGTTGCTCATGTAATTTCAAGCTGCTAACATTTGAGTCCACTCACTATTTTCTTGGACAGAAAAATAATAATTTTTTTTAACTCTGTTAAAGTCCGAAATAGTTACCGCAAATCTTTTCTAAATTCTGAGTATGAAATAAAGGTATTGTTCCTTTTAATGATGAAAGATGCTTGAACTTACCCAGTGTCTAGTCATTCCGCTCAGCGGCATTTGTTGGCGCCAACTTAGGCGCAGTTAGCAGGCTCAGATCATGAACACGTCAGTTGTATGTGTGCTGTATTCGGACAAATTATCAGTTTAAAATCAATGGGCAGTTGAAGGGAGACGGAAAGAGGAAGAGGAAAAGAGGGCCGCTGTGCGATTTTTCTGGTCAACGATTGTACCAAAACGAGGATCTGAACGACTCAAAGACTAACATTTAGTAACAATGTGCGTATAGCCGAAGAAAAGGCTTGTGCTTCTGAGTGTTTGGAGTTGTTGAGATTCTACAACTGATTTACGAGCTTAGAGCAACTGACGTGTAATTGATGGAAGTCTGTCGTCTGACACTGAATTACTGCGAGCAGTGCTTATTTAGTGTAAGCACTTATGTGAAGGCATAGATCATCGATTTGTGGCCTTTTATGTTTAATAAATGAACGCACCCTTAGAATTACATATCTGACATTGCGATCAAATATGACTGTAAATCGATGATTGCCAGTAACTGGAAACTGTTGGTCTCATATAGATATTCGTTGACGTATTATACGAATTTATTTGTACATTTCAGAGACGCTGTTTGATTCACGCCAGTTTATCACCCAGCAGCGCTATAACACTGCTGGCGGCGGTCGCTACCTTTTCCTGTCACAGGAAAGCCACGTATAACAATACCGCGGATTAATAATTACCAAAAATGGTTTAAACCTGCACAGTATAGCGCTACCCTCTGGGAGAAGTTTTGAATTTGAGAAAGAGGTCATCGATCATGAAATTCGTAAGGGTAGCGGTTGGAAGACAACAGAAAGACTAAAATTTGGTAAGAAATTACAGTAACAGATTAATATAAATGAAATAATAAAATGGTCGCCAGCCTAATTAGGCATAATAATATGAAAACATTATTTTCAATGAATTTGCATATACTCTTGCAAAAGTGACTTTCATAGATACTTTCTCAGAAAAGGGCAGTGAACACCTACAATAACCAGACGGAACTACGCAGTGGGCAGCAGTAGCAGTCAGCTGCAAAGACTAGCATTCACAGAAACAAAATAGAGACTTTATCCCTGCTGGCTACAATCATTACTTGAGTTGTAAAGTCCGCTTACAAAAAATTATAAATGACTGTGCTGATAAACCTCTTACGTTATTTGATTTTAAAACAGCTGAGCAAAACTGAACGTACTTCGACATTTCTCTCTTTTCTTATTCTGATCATCAATAAACTGACACAAAAGGCGCAACGCAATCTGACTTTCAATAATCCCTGCAAAAGATTGGCCCTGCCTGACAATAACCTTTACCTTTCATAATCACTTACCTCACAGAAACCTTCGTTACTAGAACTACTGCAATACAGCGAGCGCCAAAACTGCCAGCTAAATGAAAGATTCAAACTACTGAAGGCACTAACTAATGATCGGCGTAGTTAGCAAATGAAAGATTTTGATAGAGAACAAACAAGGTATTTACCTTAATAGTGTTCAAAAGTCATTATATATATATATATATATATATATATATATATATATATATATATATATATATATATATATACTCCTGGAAATTGAAATAAGAACACCGTGAATTCACTGTCCCAGGAAGGGGAAACTTTATTGATACATTCCTTGTGTCAAATACATCACATGATCACAGTGACAGAACTACAGGCACATAGACACAGGCAACAGAGCATGCACAATGTCGGCACTAGTACAGTGTATATCCACCTTTTGCAGCAATGCAGGCTGCTATTCTCCCATGGAGACGATCGTAGAGATGCTGGATGTAGTCCTGTGGAACGGCTTGCCATGCCATTTCCACCTGGCGCCTCAGTTGGACCAGCGTTCGTGCTGGACGTGCAGACCGCGTGAGACGACGCTTCATCCAGTCCATAACATGCTCAATGGGGGACAGATCCGGAGATCTTGCTGGCCAGGGTAGTTGACTTACACCTTCTAGAGCACGTTGGGAGGCACGGGATACATGCGGACGTGCATTGTCCTGTTGGAAGAGCAAGTTCCCTTGCCGGTCTAGGAATGGTAGAACGATGGCTTCGATGACGGTTTGGATGTACCGTGCACTATTCAGTGTCCCCTCGACGATCACCAGAGGTGTACGGCCAGTGTAGGAGATCGCTCCCTACACCATGATGCCGAGTGTTGGCCCTGTGTGCCTTGGTCGTATGCAGTCCTGATTGTGGCGCTCACCTGCACGGCGCCAAACACGCATACGACCATCATTGGCACCAAGGCAGAAACGACTCTCATCGCTGAAGACGACACGTCTCCATTCGTCCCTCCATTCACGCCTGTCGCGACACCACTGGAGGCGGGCTGCACGATGTTGGGGCGTGAGCGGAAGACGGCCTAACGGTGTGCGGGACCGTAGCCCAGCTTCATAGAGACGGTTGCGAATGGTCCTCGCCGATACCCCAGGAGCAACAGTGTCCCTAATTTGCTGGGAAGTGGCGGTGCGTTCCCCTACGGCACTGTGTAGGATCCTACGGTCTTGGCGTGCATCCGTGCGTCGCTGCGGTCCGGTCCCAGGTCGGCGGGCACGTGCACCTTCCGCCGACCACTGGCGACAACATCGATGTACTGTGGAGACCTCACGCCCCACGTGTTGAGCAATTCGGCGGTACGTCCACCCGGCCTCCCGCATGCCCACTATACGCCCTCGCTCAAAGTCCGTCAACTGCACATACGGTTCACGTCCACGCTGTCGCGGCATGCTACCAGTGTTAAAGACTGCGATGGAGCTCCGTATGCCACGATAAACTGGCTGACACTGACGGCGGCGGTGCACAAATGCTGCGCAGCTAGCGCCATTCGACGGCCAACACCGCGGTTCCTGGTGTGTCCGCTGTGCCGTGCGTGTGATCATTGCTTGTACAGCCCTCTCGCAGTGTCCGGAGCAAGTAGGGTGGGTCTGACACACCGGTGTCAATGTGTTCTTTTTTCCATTTCCAGGAGTGTATATATAGGGTGTCCCAGCTATCGTGTCCACCCAAAATATCTCTGGAACAATAACAGTTATTGGAATATGACTTTCACCGGTATCAATGTAGGGCTGGGGCCCATGAATGTACATATTTGGAAACATTCTAAAACGAAAGCATATGTGTTTTTTAACACAAACTTATGTTTTTTTTAAATGGACCTCCTGCATTTTTTCTTCAGCAATCCATAGCATGACAAAGCACATACACAATGGCATTAATTTCATCGCAATATTCCCATTACATCCAGAGATGAAGACGCGAATTTGACGCTGGAAACACCCGTCTTGCGCTGCTAGCGCTCGTCCTGAGGCTCAGTCGTGAACCCCATGCTGCCCGTGATAGCGATGTGATTGACATGCGTAATCACACTTCCATACTTATCAAGAGGTCCGAAACGAATAATACCGTCTGCTGCCATCCTGCATTAACGTCGTACATTCCAGCAGGTACTTATCCCACAGGCTAGGATAATGCTGATACATGATGAAAAACGCTCTTGTGGTCGGCTTGCGAGTTCAAATCACCTCGGGGTATGTCCATGCGGTGCATTTGACCTGCGGTCATCGCACGGTGGCGCTGGTAGCAGTCCACATACGTAGAAGTGTGTTGGTGCATGTCAGAGTACGGTGCAGCGAGTAAGTGTGCAGACCTTTTTCAGACGTGTTTAATGGTGACCTTGTGTTGAAAATGCCTCAAAGAACACGTATTGATGACGTTATGAGGGGTGGAATACTAGGGCGACTAGAGGGTGGTCAAACTCAGCAGGTCGTAGCACTGGCCCTCCGTATGCCACAAAGTGTGATCTCAAGATTAGAGCAACGATTACAGCAGATAGGAAACGTGTCCAGACGCTACAGTACGGGATGTCTACAGTGTACAACACCACAAGAAGACCGATATCTCACCATCAGTACCCGCAGACGGCCACGGAGTACTGCAGACCTTGCTCGGGACCTTATTGCAGTTACTGGAACAGTTGTCTCCAGACACAGAGTCTACAGACGACTGAACAGACATGGTTTATTCACCCAGAGACCTGCAAGGTGCATTCCACTGACCCCTGGTCACAGGAGAGCCCGTAAAGCCTGATGTGAAGAACACAGTATATGATCATTGGAACAGTGGTCCCAGGTTATGTTCACGGACGAGTCCAGGTATGGTCTGAACAGTGATTCTCGCCGGGTTTTCATCTGGCGTGAACCAGGAACCAGGTACCAACCCCTTAATGTCCTTGAAAGAGATGTGTATAGAGGTCGTGGTTTGATTGTGTGGGGTGGGATTATGATTGGTGTAGGTACACCCCTGAATGTTCTTTTACAGAGGAACTGTAACAGGTCAGGGGTATCGGGACGTCATTTCGCACCAGTAAGTCTGCCTTTTCAGGAGTGCAGTGGGTCCTACATTCCTCCTGATGGATGATAAAGCAAGACCCCAACGAGCTGCCATCGTGGAGTATCTTGTAACAGAAGATATCAGGCGCATGGAGTGGCCTACCTGTTCTCCAGACCTAAACCCCATCGAGCACGTCTTGGATGCTCTCGGTCGACGTACTGCTGCACGTCTTCAGACTCCTAGGACACTTCAGGAACTCCGACAGGCACTGGTGCAAGAGTGGGAGTCTATGCCCCAGCAGTTGCGCGACCATCTGATCCAAAGTATGCCAACCTGTTGTGCGGCCTGTGTGCGGTTGCATGGTGATCACATATTGATGTCGAGGTACATGTAGCGTTTTGTAGCATATGTGTTTCGGGAGAGTTTTCTCAGCCTATCACCAATATCAGTATCGTGTGTGTTCCCTACGTGTCTATGCTATTAGCGCCAGTTTTATGTAGTGCCACATTGTGTGGCACCACATTCTGCAGTTATCCTTGATTTATGAGCATGAGTGTGCATAGTAGGCTGGTAATCCCTTCGAGGGGAGAGTGACCGCAAATTTCGCTCTGGTGTACATGATGGAACTTCTAGAGACCGTTGGAATGTATTCTACGAACTTTGAACGTGGTCCGATATGGAAAAGGGTGAAGAAGCATTTTCAGCCCTCCTCTTTCTCACTATCCTGTGGCGTAATGAGGGTGGGTTGCGGCATTGAAACATGTGTGAATGAAGGACCCTCTAAGAACCCAATTTCAGTAACAGTCTCCGTGATACCCAGTCGCCTTTGTTGATCACCTTAAAAATGCACTTGTACAGATATAAACTGTGAAGAAGTTCTGGGTGCTTGCACACTGGTACCATGCCAACTAAAATGCGCAAGAGCAGCACCTTCTTTCCAGACGCCAAGAACTGTTGTCACATCGTCAGTCATCAAAAGGTGGGCGGATATCACTTAGGGTATTGCCAAAATCGGTGGTCTTAGAGGGATCATTTGATGTTTTATTCACGCGTATTTCAATGCTGCAGCCCTGAGTTATCCCTACACAGAAAGTAGTGAAACAGAAGGGCTGAAGAATCGCCGAGCGTTTCTAGGCGCTTCAGTCCGGAATCGCGCGGTTGCTACGGTCGCGGGTTCGAATCCTGCCTCGGGTATAGCTGTGTGTGATGTCCTTAGGTTAGTTAGGTTTAAGTAGTTCTACGTGTAGGGGACTGATGACCTCAGATATCAAGTCCCATAGTGCTTAGAGCCATTTGAACCATTTGAATGTGAAGAAGCATAAACAGACTTGCTGCTTCGGATCACGTTCAAATTTCGTCGAATGATTTGGAATGGTGCCTAGTGGTCCTACCCTGTGTACCAGAGCAAAATTTCGATAGCGATGCGCTCCAAAAGAGATATAATGTTATGTAACGATGTTATTGGCCCACGAAGTCCTTGTAGAAGGGCTGAAACGCCCACGGGGTGTCTGCCTGCAAAAAGTTCTTGGAAACGTTGTTCTGTTGCTCACTGCACACTGAACTGCCGTTTTCGGCCGCGAAATATCTGGGAATCAACGCCCAAAGTGAAGTAGTGATTTCATTCCCACGGTTTACACGTTTTAATGTTGATTCTGAGCGTCGCTGTGTCGTAAATATTTTTCTTGGACACCTATAACAAAACCTCGTTATTTCAAAGCTGGGCGTCGCGGTTTTGAGTTCCTCGCGGTCTGACTTCCGTCGTGGAGGCGCCAAAAGAGGGGGTGGGGGGCGTATAGTGAGTAAGAGGGTGTCCGACGACCTCGTGTGACTCGCCGACGGCGGTGATGGTCATGTTTATGGTGAAATATGGTGCTAATGTGACAGGACTGACCTAGCTTACACCTCAGGTGAATTTCTAATTTCTGACCTTTCGTAGCACAGAATTAGAATTATATATCAATACCTCCACCTGCTCACCGGCGTTGATGTGTATCAACGGAGACAGGTGAAAATGTTTGCCTCGACCGGGATTCGAACCCGGCAGTTTCTGCTTACTTGGCAGACGCTCTCTCCATCTGATCCACCGAGAGTACAGAGAATAGTGCGACTGCAGGGACTCTCTCGCGCACGACTCCCGTGGAACCCACATTCACACTTTATATGTCCACACACTACATGCGTAGTGTCCCTACCCCAACGCACTCCTTACTCGTGGCAGACATGCTTACGAAATCTCGTAAGATTTCGGGTAATATGTGTGCATCCGCACAGAAGAAGGACATGGCCGGTATTGCCAGAACTAGCTACTTATACGGATATGGTGTCTTTTCTTTCGGACATGTCCGAAAGAACAAACACCATATCCATATAAGTATCCATATAAGTATATTTCATAGCACTTGTGGATGCGTGCTGTCTAAAGCGTCACTGTGCCGGAGGATGACGTTGCAGGGCGCCACTCAAAGTTCACCACTATGGATGAACTTTTGTAGGCACCTTTGGGCCAAATTTAAAAGTATGCATCGAGATGGTAGACAATTACGGGTTTTCGAAATAGTGATTCTATAATTGTGTTGCGCAGTGGATTTATTTATTTTGAAGAAAACTCGATGGCGCTATAAAACGGACATTTGAAATATTGATGTGGTTGTACTAGGGCTCTAGCTTCGACATCGCATTCAGAATATCACACGTGGAAGCGCCTCTCTCAAATAATTGGGATTCCTCTTCACATATCCCAGCCGGGTACGACATTTGATTGAAAAGAACTACGTCTCTTTAATGAACCAGATTTCATGCAGCCCAATCTGCCCGTGGCAAGTGAGTATGAGAAGTATATAATTTATAGTGTACAGAACAAAAAGTACCTCGGCATAAGACAAACAATACCAAGTGAAGATACTCTGTATGTAAGTTTCTCCTCAACTGCAAGGCGAATGCAAGGACAATCAAGTAATAAGTGTATGGAAATCTACAAACATTACGAACTACTTCGGATGTGAAAAGTGATAGAAAAATATTATTTTAGCCTTCCTGGTAATTGTTGCACTTCGCTGGTGATGAACGCAACTTCGCCAAATACTTTTAAAAATGGTCTATTTTTATTCCTTGACCGATTTCGGTCTTGTACTATGTAATCTTCAGATGGCGAATTTTACCAGTTCCAGTAACGTATTTGTCAGCAGCACGTCGTTCGTTCCTACACCGCAAAAACAATATTTGTGGTATCTCCATAGCAAAAAATACAAGAATGTGCCTCCATTTCATACGGTATGAAATGAAACCGTTATACGCACATATGTTCTAGTGGACGGTGCTACTTTTGTCCTTGTGCTTTCAAGGACGATGCACGAACTGTCGTATTTCAAACAGCACATACATTCTAAAGAAATCACTGTGGCGCACAAACATTTCACGACAATAATCACGTCAGTTTGAACGTCATACATGGGCTTTTCACTCGATATTTTGTTTACAATGTAAAAAGCATGCACTAAACAAAGGTTTCACTTATATTCTATGAAGCAAATATCTCAAATACTTTATGTTAATCAAAGAAAATGTATGTGAGTTGCAAATCGGTTATAAAAAGAAAATCTTTTCTGTATACCAGTGATCTCATTATTTGCGAACTACAGGAAAAGTTGTTTTGAGGTCGACTTTTTGTCTGTTAAAATGTAACAATCATAATTCACGACTGGTACGTTACTTTGAAGCTAGCGATTCGCTCAAAGATAAAATATTTTGGGACAGATAATAAACCAATAAATGGCAGACAATATTGCAATTTTTGTTAGCAGAAACTGTCATATTTCGTAAGGTTTGCGGGTGTCGAATTTCGTCTGTATACATGAAATTTAAAGTGTGTGTAGTGAATGGAATTTTACCAGTGAAGTAAAGTCACGTAGGTGGAGAATATTAGTAAGCAAATAAAGTAGAATACCGAAGAAGGTATGTCCTGCAATAACATTAGGTAGGTAAAAGAATAGGGAGCGACGAAAGGGAAAAAAGCAACAAATTACTGCTAATGAATTGTAGCGGTTACAGCATTCACAAATAAATTTGAACTAATGAAATGAAGGTTTTAGATGAGTAATCTGCTTACACCTCTTTACATGGTAGTGAATGAAGTTATACAATAATTTAACCTTTTCATGCCCGAATTAATTTTTTTTTATCCCGTACTGCTGTAAGAATTGTTGGACTATCTCCTTTCTGTGTAATGAATAAGCCAATTTCCCCCCGGTTTGTAATTTTATAGCTATTTGAAGAGATTTCACTCAAAAAAGGGAAACATTTTATGATCTGTGAAGTATATAAGAACCTATAAAAAGACTGTATAATAATATTGTGTAAGTACGATTTAATTATTCAAAAGTTAGGATGCATGGGATTTTTCGAAGCAAGGAAGGACACATAATTGCTCTTTGTAATGAGCATATGTGATATTAGTTCTGATCTAACTTTTTAGTGTGCTATATTTCTACATTGGTTCCTTGTGCTCTTCGCTGGAAGCTGCTTTCCTACCGCTTGAAGCCACACATCATCAAGAATTCCATACATTAACTGTTTTTTAATTTTTTATTTGTTTTTAAAGTGATCTACCATCTTTGTTTTTGCCTTTCGACGAATCTCATGCTTTTGCGGACTATGCATTTTATGACAGTTACAGAAGACAAATTTTCCATTTTGTTTGGAAAACATAATGTTTCATCTGTGAAGACCTATTAGTTATTATTTCTTTATTCACAATCGGTTTTCTGCCTACTCTCGACACGAAAACATATAGTAAACTGTAAACGTAGCAAGAGTCGTTAGCAGTCCAATGAACATACAATCAGGTGGGACAGCCGTATGCACATATACAGTTGGCGGCAGTATCACCTACACAAGACATAAAGGCAGTGTATTGGCAGAACTATAATTTGTGCTCAGGTGATTAGTGTGAAAAGGTTTCCTACAGGATTATGACCGTACGACGGGAATTAACGACTTTGAAAGCGGTATGGTAGTTGGTGCTAGGCGCGTAGGACATTCCATTTCAGAAATCTTTAGGGAATTCAGTATTCCGAGATCAACAGTGTCAAGGGTGTGCCAAGAATACTAAATTTCAGCCGTTACCTTTCACCAGAAAGAACTCATTAGAAGACGGCCTCCACTTAACCACCGAGAGTACCGGCGTTTGCGCAGAGTTGTCAGTGATAACAGACAAGCAGCAGTGAAATAGTGGCAGAAATCAATATGTGACCTACGACGAACGTTCAAAAATGGTTTTAATGGCTCTGCGCACTATGGAACTTAACATCTGAGGTCATCATTCCCTAGAACTTAGAACTACTTAAACCTAACTAACCTAAGGACATCACACACATCCATGCCCGAGGCAGTATTCGAACCTGCGACCGTAGCAGCAGCGCGGTTCCGGACTGAAGCGCCTAGAACCGCTCGGAAACAGCTGCCGGCTGTTCACGACTGAAGAACAATCTGGACAGTTAGACCTAATGATTTGGCAATCAATATCACCCTACATGACTCCCATCGAACATCTATGGGACAGATCGTGCGCAAAATCCTGCAACGGCAACATTTTCGCAGTTATGAACGGCTAAAAAGGCAGCATGGCTGAATATTCCTGCAAGGAAATTCCAACGACTTGTATCCATGCGAAATGGAATTGCTGCACTGTGATTGGGAAAAGGAGGACCGACACGTTATTTGGAGGTATCCCATGATTTTTTTTTTCACCTATGTGTATATCAGCAGCGAAGAGAAGTCGAAAAGTAGCGCAGGTTCGTTATAGGTGTAGCGATAAGACAACAGAATAAACGGCACGAAACAAGTGGCGAGGATGCACTCTTCCGGCTTACATTATCTGATTATAAGATAGGTCACGAGTAGTTGACCGGTCGGTGTATAACGAGGTAGGGAGTACTGTTGTCAGTGAAGCAGAAAAAGTAGAAAACTAGTCACTGGATGTCACCTCAGTAACAAATCCATCAGGATTTTTTTAACTCTAATAATGCAGCCCAAGTCGACTGTTGATTTTTTTCTGAAGTGGAAATGCGGAGGAACAACCATAACTAAATCAAGACCGGGCAGTCTCTATGTAATGATGGACAGCTACCGGCGAGCAGAGTGGAGGGAGATTGTAACAAAACGGCTGTAGTCAGTGGAAGACATCGCTTGTGAGTTCCATGGTGCTACCAGCTGTTGAGCTGCCTCAGTTACTTAAAGAGAATGGAGTACAGTGGTCTAGCGGCTGTTAATGGGCTACGTGTTTCTGTAGTGAGTGGCAGGTGACGCTTGAGACAGTGTAAAGAGAGACACAGCTGAACAGTGGTTGACTGGTAATGAGTGATCTGGAGTGACACCTCTCTATGTAGCCTGTGGAATGCAAGGGTTTGGTGTTGGCGAATGTCTGGAGAAGCTTACCTGCAATCATGTGTAGCGCCAATGGTGGAGTATGGAGGAGGTGTTGTTACGATATTGGGGTGTGGTCGTATTATTGCTTTTAAGTAAACGCTAAATTTAGAAGGACATGAGCACGTTTTACAGCTCTCTTCACTGCACACAGTAGAGGACCATTTCGAAATTGTGATTGTATTAGCATTATGAAACGTCCCCTTAGAAAAATTATACACGACTATGCTTAAACTGACACACAATATTTTTTTAGCGCAACGCAATCTGACTTTCAGTAATCCCTACAAGAGAATGGCCCTGACTAACAATAACCTATACGTTTCACAAATCACTTACCTCACAAAAATCTTGGTTACTTGCGCTACTGCAATGCAGCGAGCGCCACTACTGCCAGCTAAATAAAAGATTCAAACTACTGAAGGCACTAACTACTGATAGGCACAGTTAGCAAATGAAAGATTTTAATAGAGAACAAACAATGTATTTACCTTAATAGTCATGATATATATATATATATCAGTTCATGACACCAATTCTTACAAATTTCAAAACTCCGCCATCTCTCTCCCCACGTCCACCACTGCTGGCGGCTCACCTCCAACTGCGCAACGCTACGCGCCGCTAACATCCAGCTGCCGCTGCCCAACACTACAATAGCAAACCAGCCACAGACTGCACACGGCACAGCCAGTGATTTTCATACAGAGCGCTATGTGGCGTTACCAATAAAAAAACCTAAACAGCCTACTTACAGCAAGACAGTGTTTCCTTTTATAAAGCTGCATTGTGAGGCAATCATTTGTGGACAATAAGATTCCTGAAATAGAATGCCCTGCCTGGAATCCTGACCTGAACCCATTGTATCACCTTCTCGATGAGTCAGAACATCAACTTCTTCCCAGATCCTGGGGTCCTATATGACTACCTGCCCTGGGTTTGGCATCCGTGGAAGAATGCGGTGGTTTTCTCACACAGAAATTCAGACACGTCTTGGAAGTGTCCTCAGAAGAGTTCAGCCTGTCATGCAGTGGAAGAGTGGTGGACATACCCAACATTAATGTTCATTAATAGGTGTCCGTACACTTTTAACGGGATAGTTTTCATCCGGGCTAGCGGTACTGTCCGCCTGACGTGCCGGTCCCTCCTCTTGGTTCCTGCAGTGGCGACTTTGCTGCTAGAGACTTGCAACATTTCACTGTCGCTGTTACTATTGAAAGTCACCTGAAAGTCAGAATACTAAATCAGGCGTCTATCAGCTATGACAGCTTACAAAACTATAAGATACCTGATGATGATCTGGGATCGTAACCGGTTGTGCATGAAGAATTGTTTATCGTCAGCTTTTAATAGTTAAGATACGGCATTTTTCAAATACTTGCCCATCTGTAGGGCATTTGCTTCACAAAATATGTCCCCACCTTATAAATTGTCCTTCCCCTCCAAAATGTTGGACAACGCATTCGTATGTGTACTGTGGTCGCTTCATAAATACCAGACTGATATAGAGACGTCATCAGTCGGTAAAAGGCGAAGACGATGTCGAAGGCGAGCACCGATGAGAGTTCAAGTACATCCCACAGCTTCCTCTTCAGGAGAACAAATGGAAACTTCTCGTACTTACGAAGCACCATACGGAGTGTTTTCGTAAGAGCGTGCAAAGGCAGAACATAAAGGAACTATTTGAGGCAGGGAACCTGGGGTTGGAGAGATCAACTTAAGGAGATAACAGGAACAAAATCACAGTACTGTGTACTTTTGTTATTTATATTAGTTAGAGTTAACTGCAAATACCATGATTGACACAATGAACGTACTATAACGTACTATTTGTACTGTATCTTACAAAATGTGCTGAAACTAATGTCCATCAACCTTAATGCAGGCTTGGCATCGGTGTACAAGATTCTGGCGTGCCCTGACAAGTATGCCTTGTGTATTGTGAATCACATCGCATACAGCTCCAATTCTGGCAACTAATTCCATCTCCGTATCCACTGAGGTCTCTTACACAAATGACTTTAGATATCCCCATAGGAAATCATCAAGGAGATCCAGATCAGGTCACCTAACAGGCCATGCAATAGAACCTCTCTTTCAGTCCAGCGACCAGGAAATACTTCCTAGTTAGTAATCAGGCTCGTCCTCGTTTCCTTGCGGGCAATAAAAAAATGTGCATGTATATAAACAGCACAATACATGTCAATTTGGACGTATCTAGGTTTCAAAAAGATGGAAAACAGTGGTGCTAGACAAATCAGTAGACAAGTTTACTTCTCTATCTCCTTAAGCTGGCTTCTCCGACCCCAGGTTCTCTACCTCAAATTTGTTCTGTGGAGAATTCTCCATGTCCTGTTACATTTCTGCATTCCCTTTCGGAAACACCCTATATATTCAGGAAACTATGTCATAAATGTAAGCAGAAACTTGACTTATTTTATGTCTCATAAAAAACGTATTAAAGTATTGTAGGATTCTTCTACTCAAGATAATATACTGAAACAGAAGAACGAAAACTCACTTCCTTTATTCCGTACGATTAGCACCTGTTAGCTTCAAATAATTCGTAAACCCAAGGACAAACTAAAGCATCACACAGGAATGGGAGATTTTTGTCGCTTTGGGCATTATAAAGCAAATAAGTTTGAGAAAGACGAGGTCACAGTGATTAGCGTCGGTTACTACTTGACTTAACATTACTATGTTCGATTGCAGCTACAATTTTCAATATAATATTCACTGTTAAACAAGTACTGGCGTTGCATGGTGTCATCCCCTTGAGCCAACTGGCGTTCTCTTGTTCTAGGGCTGAAAATAATCACGAATGCTCAGCGACACGACAGTGCAGAAGCAAACGAAGACGACTGCAGTAGATAACTGATCACATCTGCTGATAATGTTGCTTCATGAACACATTTTCAGGAGGGCGGGGTGAATAGATAAAGGTGAAGTTCACCAGTCTCAGAGTAGAATGTCGAAAGTTTGAATGCAGACAGAAATCAGTAAAGCATTTGGGCGTTAAAGTCGCGAATACATTTCGAGATAGTACATATCGGGTAGATTTAAAAGACACCTGGCGAGGATGATAACAGAGTCAGCTTGAGAGGCTACAAGCTTCTTATGGTCTGTCTCCTCTCATTTTTCTCATTTTTCTTTGATTTAGTATCATTCTGTTAATGTGCCTCAGTGAGTGCGGGCTGAGAAAAGTAATTGCTCTAATTTAAAACCTTAATGAGGACTCTGACTTTTATTTGTGATGTTTGAACTGGTGTTGGGCAGTCCTTGCTCTTCTGAGCTGGGGCTGGACTAGGACCACCTGCGTTGAGTGTGACAAATACGTGAGGTCGGGCTGGGCCGGCTTTTCTGGGGAGTGGCCATCATGTGGCGGCTCCTCAAGGCAATCGCCTAGTACGGCATGCATTAGGCATGAAGAGACGGTGAGCGCGACTTTCTGAAGCCAGCATTAATGGTTTTTGCCGTCTATGCTTCGATTGGCCAAGGCAAGGTTCTAGTACTGTTTTCAGTGGTTCTCAGAATTTGAGGTCTGAAAGCACGGGACGCCCATTTTACTGGCACGTAGCGTCCGTGCGATATCTTGTTCGTTTTTGGCGGCGATTTCCAGGGCTGCTTTCGTGCGTCCCACAAAGTGCAGAGAGTTGATTATCCTACTCAAGAAGACGCGATGTGGTATCAGAGAACTCTATGAAAATTGGCCGCAGCGGCAATGATAGAAAAAAAAAGTTGCTAACCAGTTCGGTGGGATTTTGCGGAATGCACAGAACACATATGACCGGTACATTTTCCTGCGGTCTCCTATGACTGGAAGCATTCGAGGATGGTTGGGTCATGAAGTGCTGGTGTTCGGTGTCGGTGTGGTGTGCGCTAGATAGAGAAGTCTCCTCCGGACCACCACGGACAATAGGTCCGTTAATAGCGTCTTTCCCTGGAGACACTCTTGAGTATAGTTAGGTGTAACACTCGATCGCCGATATGGATAAAAGTTGAGATTCTTTTCGGAATTTATCTCATCGGGTTTTATCTGCGGTAATCGATCATCGGAGAGTCCAGCAGTACAGAGGTCAGTGGCTCCACCGTCAGACTGCTGTTTGCTGTCTACACGCTGCATGAGACTTTGGTGGTAAGCTACGCTACTCACCTTTAAAATTGCTACACCAAGAAGATGAGAAACGGGTATTCCTTTGTCAAGTATATTATACTAGAACTGACACGTGATTACATTTTCACGCAGTTTGGGTGCATAGATCCTGAGAAATCAGTACCCAGAACAACCACCTCTGGCCATAATAACGGCCTTGATACGCCTGGGCATTGAGTCAAACAGAGCTAGGATGGCGTGTACATGTACAGCTGCCCATGCAGCTTCAACCTATACCACACTTCATAAAGAGTAGTGACTGGCGTATTGTGACGAGCCAGTTGCTCGGCCACCAGTGACCAGACGTTTTCAGTTGGTGAGAGATCTGGAGAATGTGCTGGCCGGGGCAGCAGTCGAACATTTGCTGTATCCAGAAAGGCCCGTACAGGACCTGCAACATGCGGTCGTGCATTATCCTGCTGAAATGTAGGGTTTCTCAGGGATCGAATGAAGGGTAGAGCCACGGGTCGTAACACATCTGAAATGTAACGTCCACATTTCAAAATGCCGTCAGTGCGAACAAGAGGTGACCGAGACGTGTAACCAATGGCACCCCATACCATCACGCCGTGTGATACGCCAGTATGGCGATGACGAATACACGCTTCCAATGTGCGTTCACCGCGATGTCGCCAAACACGGATGCGACCATCATGATGATGTTGACAGAACCTGGATTCATCCGAAAAAAATATATTGACATTCGTGCATCTAGGTTCGTCGTTGAGTACACCATCGCAGGTCCTCCTGTCTGTGCTCAGCGTCAAGGGTAACCGCAGCCATGGTCTCAGAGCTGATAGCCCATGCTGCTGCAAACGTCGTCGAACTGTTCGTGCAGATGGTTCTTGTCTTGCAAACGTCCCCATCTGTTGACTCTGGGAGCGAGACGTGGCTGCACGATCCGTTGCAGCCATGCGGATAAGATGCCTATCATCTCGACTGCTAGTGATACGAGGCCGTTGGGATCCAGCACGGCGTTCCGTATTACCCTCCTGAATCCACCGATTCTTCTCTGACGCCTTCAGCACGGTATGCTCTTGTTTTAGCGCTACAGTATCCAAGTTTTCGTATGTGGATTTTTCACCGAGTTTTCATTTTCGATCGGCACTCTGTCACATAGTCGCGGTTTACCATTATCACTACTGATTGACCCACTGGTAATAGTGTACTGTAATCAGTATTTCAGAGTTGGTGACCCCGTTTTTATTTTATTTTAAAAAAGAAAAAAAATGCCTTGCAACTGCTTTTTCTCAACACCATTACTTTGTGGCCTTTTTCAATTAAAGCATTGTTCAGTGAATCACGTATTTACGTTTTCTTAGATGAAATAAATTTTCTTCATAATAAATAATTTCTTTATCATTTAGTAGAGAGATGGTAAGTTTCATTTCCTGCTCATTTTATAATTATTGAACGTACAGACTGATTAGTAACTTTATTAGTTTACAGCGTGTGCAATCCTTTTTACTACTCATCTGCGGAGCCATTTTATTGATTCTCTTAACGTTCATTTCTCCGTTGTGCGTAAGGTAAGGTGGTAGTTAAAAAGTGGGGAGGGTGGGGAGGTTGAGTGTATGAACAGCTCTGATGCAAATTGCGTTGAATTCAGTTGTATCTTTCATTAATTAATATTTGTTTATCATTTACAGTGTTATTTATTACATTATTTACTTATAAGTTACAAAGAAAGATACAGTCAAATAGCATCAATTTCATTTCATGACTATGGTCCCAACGGAGGAAAAAATCCTTGACTGATAAAATTTTACGAAGACCATAAAATTTACTCTATTAAGTAAAGTGCTGTACTTCTGCAATCACATAGACTGGTAAATGCACTTCTCTCAGCCTCTGTGTGAGTCATATCGTACTGTTTTACTTGAATGTTTCGCCGTAGAGTGAAAGCCTTTGCTTTTCTTTTCTTTTTTCGTGCGTGAGTAATTGGTCTTGCCTCAGACGCTTGCATGCGTGCGTGCATGGGCACAAGTATGTGTATGTAGTTTTGCATGATCCAATTTGGTGCAACAGTAACTCAAAAATTCACTATACAGATAGACATTGATGTAGATTTTTTTAAAAAAAATGGTTCAAATGACTCTGAGCACTATGGGACTTAACTTCTAAGCTCATCAGTCCCCTAGAACTTAGAACTACTTAAACCTAACTAACCTAAGGACATCACACACATCCATGCCCGAGGCAGGATTCGAACCTGCGACCGTAGCGGTCGCGCGGTTCCAGACTGTAGCGCCTACAACCGCTCGGCCACTCCGGCCGCAATGTAGATTCAGAAGTACTTTCTGTAATGCACTCATGACTTACTGGTCTTCAGGACGAAAACACTGAACAATAACCTGCAGCAGAGACTAACACGAAGCGTGAAGTTACGGACATATAACGTTAATACCGGATTTATCTCTTTACACCACGGTAGTTGTCTTGATGAAACAAAGAACCATATACACAAATAAAAACATGAATAAAAGAAATAACCGAAAATGTTGCCCCTGAGCGTCATCTTGCAGACTACTCTTCCGTGAGTGGTCAGCGTGTTGGACTTCCACAGGTTGTAACCTAGTTCGATTCTTCTGACAAGTGTATGAACTTTGTTGAGGAAGTAGATTGTGACCCGCGGCACCCCTAAGAGGTACAACTTGAGAATATATATTTTTACAAAATATTCTATTAGACAGCTTCATCGTGCATTGACTCTGTCATAATAAATCGATCAACTACATATCTCATTTCTGCTACTCCTCACTACATTCGTCTTTATTTCAGTTAGTGCACTTATTCGAATGTCCATTCCATTAAACAGGCCCTGCAATTATTCCTCACTTTCACCGAGGATAGCAATGCCATAAGCGAATCTTATCTTTAATATTGCTTCATCCTGAATTTTGATCCCATGCCTGAACCTTTCTTTCGTTTCCGTCATTTTTTCGATGTATAGATTGAAAAGTAGTATTTTGTTATTTGTCTTCTATATTTATTTTTCCCGTTTGGCCTTTGTACACGCTATGTGTATTCTGTCTGTCCCTATAACGTAGACCTGTTTTCTTGAGAATTTCGGAAATATTGCACCATTTTGTGTTGTCGCACGCCTTTCTCTACGTCGACAGATCAAATGAATGTGTATTTATTTTTATTAAATCTTGCTTCCTTTATCAAGCGCAAAGTTATAACTGCTTCTCTGACGCATATACCTTTCGTAAGGACACTCCTGTCGTAATGGAACAGATCCTCAATTTTCATTTCTATTCTCCTGTGCATTAATGTGTGCCGACGTGATTTAGTGGGTAGAACGCTGGGCCTGGAGTTCGCGGGTTCTTCTGTATTTTATTCTTGTCAGAGGTTTGGACGTGCGAGATGTTTGGCTAATTGTGCGATACTTCTCATACTTAAATACCCTCCTCAACTTTGATACTGTGTCGAAGGTAATTTTTCGAAAATTGTGATGAGCCTCTATTCTTAAAGCCAGTACAAACCAAGTTGAATAGTCGTTTGGTCTAGTAACTAATTACTTTCTTGTGGGTACCCAAACATCCAGGACGGTGTGTGTCATCGTGGAACAATGCACCTACATTCTGAAGAGACGGCTGCTGCGTCACCGTCTCTGTTACATCCCACTCTACTCTGTACCCTCAGTACGGCAAGTACACGACACTATTCCATTCCAACACAAAATCCGATGTTAACAGTTTAAGTAGATCTGGTTCCTGGCTTTGCGCTCAATAGGACTGATTTATGATGACTCCCTTCTTGTCCTGCTCTCATGTTGGCGAGAGGAAACGAACTCTGTGTACAAGTCGCTAACTAACAGTGTTATCAAGAGAACTGTCAACACTTCACTTAGCGATGTACGACGTAATCGTTTCTGACCCATAGTAGGGCATCGATTGTGTAATATGGCAACAGGCAGACAGCATTCAAGGAACGGACATTACAAGCCGGTCGCTGTGGCCGAGCGGTTCTAGGAGCTTCAGTGGGGAACCGCGCGACCGATACGGTCGCAGGTTTGAATCCTGCCTCTGGCATGGATTGTCCTTAGGTCAGTTAGGTTTAAGTAGTTCTAAGTCTAAGGGACTGATGACCTCAGATGTTAAGCCCAATAGTGCTTAGAGCCATTTGAACCATTTGTCATTACCAAACAATCCACAAGGCTTGATTGCTTTTGAAAGGAAAGAGAGCAGACAGATGCAGGCCAATAGTAAGAAGTACGCTCAGAAACCTGCCAAATGCTACCCAAGTTCGTTCGCTAAAGGGATATAACATTTATGAGGTCCAGCGTTGGCCAAAAAGGATTTGACAATGCACACAGAATTGTCTAACATGTGAAGATCTGAGACACGGCCAACCGATTGGGCTCATACATGCCATGTCGTTGGTGTATAGCCTAAAGTGAAAGACTATGGAATTTTTGCTCAACACCCCACTGTTCTTGAGAGAAACACCCCTTAAGTTCATGATGCATAGTCGATTCGAAGCTGGCAGGATCGTTAGGTAGTTGAAAAATGAGAATTTTTCATGATCGTATATGTGGTCCGCAAGCCAATATTTTCCTACAAATCGAGGAAAGAAATTTCTACGGATGCTGCTTTTGCACCCATGAGGTAATCGCTGTTCATGACAGTCACACATGTCCAAAAGAACAAACACAATACGTATATAATACACGATACTTCAGTGCGGATGCATATTAGTGACCGAATTCTTGTGGGAATACAGTTAGACTGCGAGTAATTGGATTAATGGATAGGAGACGCTAATCTATAGCGTGCGGCATTTGGAGCTTTGGATTGGACAGGGAATGTGCTCGGATAACCAAAGCGGTTAATACGACAGCTCGCTTAAAGTGGGAAATCCGGATTCGACACATTTTTCATCTGTCACCGTTGAATTCGCTCAGAGCCGCACTGCAGTTAAATGTCGGATGTTTATATCGTTACGTACTGAATACGGCTGCTGATCGAATCAATTGTGTCTGTTCTATCGGATATACGTGACCAAATGAACAACACTATGCCTATATAACCTGTATAAAGTATTGTTCAGAGTGTCGCTGGAGTAGCGACCAACGCATACGGCTGGAGAGCAGAGAATCTGTGTTCGCTCGTCAAAGGCAGTCTGCAAACTTTTTTCTTTTATATTTTTTCTGTATCAGTATTGGTAGGAATACGTAACGGACAAGGAATAACAACTAGGTAGGCAAACAAATTTATCAAACGATTAGGATTGGTTGAAAATTAATATTCACAGTAGGACTTTTGGGAAATCGTCAGAAAGGACAACACACAGCCGACCGCGAGATGCTTGTTTACGGTGTAGAACTTTATTTGCAGGTGCTTATAGCAATGCAGTAAGAATTGCACATCTGCGTCAATCCAACAACTATTCAAAGCAAAAATCGTGATCAAATTTCAGAACAGATTTTTCTGGTTATGAAAGAAGGTTAAAATGGCTCTGAGCACTACGGGACTTAGCTTCTGAGGTCATCAGTCCCCTAGAACTTAGAACAACTTAAACCTAACTAACCTAAGGGCATCACACACATCCATACCCGAGGCAGGACTCGAACCTGCGACCGTAGCGGTCGCATCGTTCCAGACTGTAGCACCTAGACCCGCTCGGCCATTCCGGCCGGCTATGAAAGAAGGAAGTATAAAAATGCTCAGGGAAATTCACGAATAGAGAAATACAAGTCGCTTTAAAATGCAATAAACAGAAGTGCAGGGAAACTAAAACGAAATGGCTGCATGAAAAACGTGAACAAATCGAAAAAGTAATGATCGTCTGAAGGACTGGATCAGCGTACAGAAAAGTCGAAACATCCTCAGGTGAAGTTAAAAACAAGGTTGGTAACATTAAGAGTAAAATGGGAATTCCAATGTTAAATGCAGAGGAGAGAGCGCAGAAGTGGAAAGATTACACTGTTGGCCTCTATGAGGGTATGAGGGGGGGGGCTCGTATTACGTGATAGAAGAAGAATCAGGAGTGGATATACATTTATCAGCCAGTATGCCTCTTTCTAACACGGATAAATAAGGCGATACATCATGGCATGGAAGCAATGAGGCCTTGGTAGATCGCTGGAGGGAGCTAGCACCGCATATGCACACACATGTCACCCAATTCTCGTAAATTCCGGGGAAGGAGGCGATGAACTGTGGTGCCACGTTCAGTAACATTCTAAATGTGTTTGATCTGGTTCGTATTTGGCGATTTGGGGGAGGGGGGTGGGGGGCACCACATCCATTGGAACTCGCCACTGTGTTCCTCGAGTCACTCCATCACACTCCTGGCCTTGTGGTAGAGCACATTGTCTTATTGAAAAATGCCACTGCCGTCGAAAAACATGATCGTTATGAAGTGATGTACGTGGTCTGCGACCAGTGTATATTACTCCTTGGCCGCCACGATGTCATGTATGAACTCCACTGGATGCATGGATGGCAACATGATAGTACCCCAGAGCATAATAGAACCGCTGTCAGCCTGACCCCATCTCACAATACAGACGTCAAGGAACTGTTCCCTTAGAAGAAGACAGATTCGAGCTCTCCCAGAGGTGTGATGAAGATGGTTTGAGATTCATCAGACCATGCAACGCTCTGGCACTGCACAAACGTCCAGCATCCATGGTCACTCACCCATTTCAGCCGTAGTTGGCGATGCAGTGGAGTTAAAAAAAGCATATGCATAGGTCGTCGGCAGTGGAGGCCCATCGCTAGGAGTGTTCGGTGCTCTGTGTGTTCAGGCACAATTGTAAACTGTTCAGCATTAAAGCCCGATGTTAGTTCCGCCAAGGTTCACCGCCTGGCCTGTTTTACCGTTCTGCCCAACCTTCGACGTCAACATCTGTAATGAGGGGTGGCCGCCCAATTCCTCGACGTCTGACCGTGGTTTTAACTTGGTTTCGCCAAGTTTTGAAGACGATCACCACAGTACTCTTCAAACACCCGACAAGTCGTGCAGTTTCCGAGACGATGATGCTGAACCTCTGGGCCATCACAATCTGCCCTCGGTCAAACTACGATAGATCGCGCGCCTTCATCATTCTAGATACGCACAGCACGCTCACTGACACTACATGGGCCGTGTGTGGGTGTGGCTAACAGTCATTAACTGACAGTAAATGATCCCCAGGTCATGCTGTGACAGGTTTACACTGAACAGCTAAAGAAACTGGTACCTGAGTAATATCGGGGAACCCCCGCCCCCCTCCCCCCGACCATGCAGAAGTGCAGCAACACGTCGTGGAATTGACTGAACTAATGTCTAAAGCAGTGCTGGAAGGAATTGACAGGGCTGTCCATAAATCAGCAAAAGTACGAGGGGGTGTAGATCTCTTCTGAACAGAACGTTGAAGGCCTCCCAGATAAGCTCCATAATGTTCACTTCAGGGTAGTCTGGCGGCCAGCGGAAGTGTTTAAACTCAGAAGAGTGCTCCTGTAGCCAGTATGTTGCAATTCTGAACATGTGCCGCGTCGCATTGTCCTGCTGGAATTGCCCAAGTCCGTCGAAATGACTGGATGCAGGTGATCAGACAGGGTGCTTCCGTACTTGTCACCAGTCAGAGTCGTATCTATACGTATCAGGGGTCCCATATCACTCCAGCTGCACTCGCCGCGCCCCATTACAGAGCCTCCTCCAGTTTGAACAGTCCTGTGCTGACATGCAGGTTCCTTGGATTCATGAGGTTGTCTCTATACCTTACACGCCCAACCAATTGCTAAAATTTGAAACAAGACTTATTCGACCGGAAAAGATGTTACCAATCATCAAAAGCCCAATGCCAGAGTTGACGGGCCGAGTCGAGGCGTAAAGCTTTGTATCGTGCAGTCATAAAAGGTACACGAGCGGGCCTTTGACTCCGGAAGCCCATAACGGTGATGTTTCGTGAATGATTCGCACGCTGACACTTGTTGATGGCCCAGCATTGAAATCTGCAGGAATTTGATGTATTGCACTTCTGTCACATTGAACGATTCTCTTCTTTCGACGTTCGTTCCGGCTGCAGCGATGTCGGAGATCTGATGTTTTACCAGATTCCTGATATTCACGGTGCACTCGGTAAATGGTTGAAGGAACCTGACTACAAAGGCAATCGGTCCCTAAAAGCCCATTCCCAGTATAGAGAAGTATCATACATACGCGTCAGTTTGAAGAAGAAATTTCTGAGAGCGTAAATCTGGAGCACAGAATTGTATGGTAGTAAAACATGAATTTTGGGAAAACCGGAATAGAAGAGAATCGAAGCATTGGAGGCGTGGTGCTACAGACGAATATTGAAAATTAATTGGACTGATTGCGTATGGTATGAGGACATTCTGCGCAGAATTGGAGAGTAAAGGGGTATATGGAAAATATAGACAAGGAGAAGAGGCCGGATGATAGGATATCTATTAAGACATCAGGGAATAACCCCCATGGTACTAGAGTGAGCTGTAGAAGGTAAAAACTCCAGAGGAAGACAATGAACTAGTTCACCATGAAATAAGAAGATTAATAGAACAGGATTAATGGAAATATAAACCAAACCAGGCAGAGACTGAAGAAATTGTTTAAAAACTTTACAACACGATACATGATGTGCCAATGGTGCTTCGCTAATGGCATCAATGAAAATTAAATCTAAAATAACAAATAAGGCAGTTATTTATTTGAAGCTCAGAACGCCGGGAATTTACAGGATACCGAGTGGATGTGGTCAGTTCTATGTCGGCAAAACGGTTCTCACTAATGACCAGCGCCGGATAGAACATGAAAGGTGTTACCGTCTGCGCTATCCCGAAAAGTCAGCTGTAGCAGAACATGCTGTGGAAAACCGTCACCGAATTGCATTCGATGCGACGTCTATTATTAAACGGACTAATGGCTTCTGGGATAGCGTCATAAACGAGGCCATATAGATTAGAATTTTTGACAAACCTTCAGTAGAGACGGTGGACTGCAGCTGAGTTCGGCGTAGGATGCGGTGTTGAGGGAGTTGAAGCGAGCCCGGCGGTCGCGCGGCCAAAACATTGGCATATATCGTGCGGGGCCGAGCACCAGTGACGTCACGAGCAGCGTCACGAGCAACACGAGCAACGGCGCGGCTATATAAGCACGGCAATGACAACCATATGACCCTCCAGATCCTTGAGCGTCATGGACTCTGACTAGCCTTCCGTATACGCCTCCCGTCCCCCACGCGGATCCTCTATGACCTCATTCCTTTCCCCCATCTGCTCCTATTCCTCGAACATATCCGCATACTCTACACCTCCCTCCACCTTGATCCCCCTGACCCCCTTGTTGCTCCTCTCCTCTCCCATCCTCGCCCCCTGCCACGTCTTCACTGTTGTGTCCCCCCTACCCTCCATCTCTACACCCTTCATCTCCTTTCCCAAGGTGGCTTCCATGAACTCCCGCTCCCAGATGATGCCCTCTCTCCCTACATTTATCCCTCCTATCAACTCTGATCCTCACCCCGCCGTCCTTTCAACCGTCCTTTTCCTGGGCTCCCTTTCCCCCGTCCACCCTCTTTTTTCCCCACCTACCCTTTCTCTGCCCCCCTTGTCTCCACTGAGTCCTTTTGCATTTCACTCCTCTCGCTTCTGCCCTGCCCCCCTTATGAGTCCTCTCCCTCCTTTGGTCCCCCCCTTTCGTTTTTCCTCTCCTCTCACCTTGTTTTCCCCCTCATCTGTCCAGGTCCACCGACCCGCCCCCCATTTGCCCTAGGCTATGGTGTGTCCTCTTTGTGCCAACATTTTAGTGCAGTGCTTACATTGAGTGTTCAGTGTTGTGCGTCTTTTCCGAAGTGTTGCGAATGGAATTCATACTGTGGCTGAGTGTGATTTTATATCTCTTGCGAACAGAAACCAGACTGTCGCCATGATTTTTAATTTACTGTTTACTATGTTACCTGTCTGCTTCCTGTGGATTTTATTTGCTTTGCCAACCCTTTGCTTTATGTTTTAACATTCCACAATTTTCCGCCGTTTCACAATTTATCGCTTGCTTTTATTGTTTCTTAACTTCTTCTTACGTTTTAAAAGTCTGTAAGCCGCAGAGCAGCGTAATTAACTACTGCCAGCCCGCCCCCTTCGATGGGGGGGGGGGGGGGGGAAACGAAATTCAATAAAGGAAAAAAAACACATGACAGTCATCCACTTAATAATGACAGAGGTGATCTCTGCCGAAAGCTTGTGGGCAGTAATCCACTTGACGCGGCTTGAAACCCGAGAATGTTTTATTAAAGTATTCGGCTAGCTTGCTCCTCCTTGTTGCAGCTGTGCCAACACAGCCGTCACGGCATGCAGTCAAATCCAACGGTCACTTCCTATAATGATGTCTGTCCACTACTTGCTGCCTACTCACTCTCCAACACAAGACTCCATGTCCACTGCCTCTTTTCTCCACCATCCTCGCGGTGGCTCCTATGTGGCAGCTAGGGTGTTGTTCATCCATTTGAAACAACCTTGGCCACGTGATGTCTTGCCAGCCGGTGTGGCTGTGTGGTTCTAGGTGCTTCAGTCCGGAACCTCGTGACCGCTACGGTTGCAGAGTCGAATCCTGCCTCGGGCATGTTAGGGTTTAAGTAGTTCTAAGTTCTAGGGCACAGATGTTAAGTCCCATAGTGCTCAGAGCCCTTTGAACCATTCTTATGATGTCGTACAACGATACAAGAGTGATAAATACTGGTAGGGTGGGCAGTGAAAATTGAATTTTGTGACCATGTCGACCCAATAATAGTGCCTGTTCTTTCAGTCAGCTGTGCAGGATAAATTCGGCATAGACAGCTGCAGACTTCGAGATTGAAATGAGGCAGCCCACAGTTAATCTGAACTACGTCTTGTTAAATTGGCCGGTTGTAGGCGTGTTGCAGATTATCAGCGTCCTGTATTATGTGACATGAAGAGCTTATTGATAGACGTGAGGTTGAGGTGGAACGCAAAGGTAATTCCTGACACGACTAATATTTTGGAGTGCTGGCACACATAGCTAAGCCGATAATTTCCTCAGTGTCTCACATACCCTTCCCAAAATGTCGACTGGGGGGCTTCTGTGGGACCTACATGGATGTCCCATTGTGTTACAGAACCGTAGTGGATGAAGCTTACAAGAGAAGAATCCCACTGGCGAATTTCGCACTCCAGGAGGGTTGCGTGTTCTTCTGTCCCCTGTGACAACATAACTGGCATAACTGGCAGCGCCCCCACACATGGCGTCCAGGAAAGTTATCCGCCCCCACCCCCCAACATTCCCTCATCTCTCCCCCCCCCCCCCCCCCCTCTCTACACACACGCACAGTAGCAGCAGCAGCAGCAGTAGCAGTTAATCCCTGGTGGCTGGCGGGCCCAGATAAGACCTCCCTGCCGACTTTCCACATTTAGTTGGCGCTGGACTAAAGGGCTTGCCGCTGTCCTCGAGAAGAACCCGCTCTGCTGTCACTCCAGACAGTGGAAGAGGTCGAATCCAAATCAACTCCCAGCTTTACATGTCAAGTCATAAATCTGACCTATGCGCTCTCTCGATATGTAATCGAAAGGGCGATATAACCTCCTGCCTGCTTCACGCTTTCCTCGCGGCATCTGCATGCCCTTCCCTGCTGACTTACCCGTGGCCCACATCAGCTCATCCTGCCATTGACCACCGACAACTTACAGGACTAAATTCAAATATTACAGACCTTCTCAAGCAGTAATACGGAGATACCACTGTGCGCTCTTAGAATCAGTACTCAGCGTTGCTGCTAGCACGTGGGCACACAGGCTCAACTTGATCACCAACAAAGTATCGGTTACACGAGGGCAGAGTAGTATCAGGCAACCAGGAGCCTTCGGCATCAGCTCAGTGTATGTACTTTGTATGGTGCTCAGAATATGCCCGACAGGTATCACGATCAGATACAGAGCTGGCAAGGTACTAGTTAAAGATGGAGAAAGGTACACCCAACAACTGCTGTACCGATACAGACGACACGTCTTAAAAGATGGCGTTTGGATACGTGGCAAGGTGAATGGGGATGTAAGTGATACGAGGCGCAGATCGCTCGACTTTCACCCTGACATAAGGGAGCATTTGAGAAAGTAATATATCGAACCAGCCGTAGTATGGTACATTTCTGAACTGGACGCACTTACGCCGCGTGAGCCTGAGACAGAAAGCCAGATAGACACTCGGAGAAGAGAATTTACCAGTTTTATAGACTTCTTCTGCGGGAAATACGCAAACAGAACTACAATTCACTTAGACTACACAGAAACGTACATATATATACACCAATAACAGACGACCAATAACAGGTTGTGTTTCAAAAATATCACATGAAGTGCACCTGCGGAGACGACGTAACAGACATGTATGTATACAACGTAACAACTATCTCCAGAAGATGGAAAGCAAAACCCACAGTGACAGCGACAACATTCACACTGAAGTGGATGAGCAGGAGGAGGAAGATGAGGTGTAACAGTAAATTAGACACCTAGAGTTATGAATGAGACGCAACATGCCAGAATGGACTGACAAATTGTACATATCAGTCGAATAATAGTTAAGAAGCCAGTCACAATTGTTGGTGATACTAACAAATCTCTCTTCTGTTCTTCTATCCTACCATCTTTCGACTTTCTTCACAAAATAACAAAATTTCATTTACATTTCAACCTCATATTATTTATTTTTTAAAAAAGTATTTGGTCTGTGTCAATCTGAAGATACCTTAAACAAGGCAAAACACGGTATAGGTAAAAAAATAATAATAAAGCCTCTTTTACAGACAAGACTATTTATCTTCACAGTATTTTGAGATTTAATTTGCAATTCGTTCTTTATGTAAGCGCGTTAAGCCGTAGTAGATGGTAAATCACAAATCCCGGCAAGAATGAGAATATATTTCTCGTTTCCGAAACTTGTCAGCTTGTACGAAGAGCAGAGATAATGGGCTACCGCTGTGGTCATTATCTGTGACAATGTTGAACACAAGTTATCCAGTTAATAAGTACATTAAAACAAATAAAACTGTACTTCTAATAACACGATATGAAAAATGGAGTGTCTTATTTGTGATGGGTATTTTAACTTCGTAACATATAGGTATGAAGATGGGCATAAATGATGCCATTTTGCCTATGACAGTTAAGTCTTTTCTAATGTTAAAATTTCCTTCAAATTGTAAGTGTTAGCACAAAATCAGTATGCAGTGTCAGGAGCCGGTTAAAAGACCTTTCTACCGATACCTCATTCATCCCTGGACATTTAGTATGTGTGGAGAAAAGGGACGTTGACTTCAGAAATAGTATATACGATGATTCTTGTATTTATAATTCTAAAATTGAAGTCTTCATTTGACTGCATTCTGTTATCTTGTTAAAGAAACAAAAAACCACTTGCAGTATCTTTTAAAAAAATAGGTTGTCTTTTCCGTTTCCAATTTGACGTTTACTGTTGCCTGGTACCTTACCATGCTCAGCATCTCGCTTAATATAGAATTTCAAATTCAGCGCGGAATCGCAGGATTTTTTGGCGTTTCAGTGGTGAAATATCCTTGGGTTGTCAGTAAAGTTGAGGCGTCCTGTTTTAGTCACGTTTCGATGAATTTCATGAATTCTCTACACGATTTCGTCTAAATATGACGAATATGAAGCTCGCCGAAACGTTGCGACAATGTGACACCATGTCTCGGATCATAAATACAAGATTTCATCAGAGATATTAACCTATTGATCAATATTGTCTGTAAAACTCAGAAGTAGCTTATGAATGTGGTGACACAGCTGTGATATATTTTCCTGTAGGTAATCTTCAGCCGTGTTCTAAGGGTAGCGTCTTAGGTTCCGGGTTCTAATCCCGCCGCCCCTTAAAGTATGAATAACAACCGTCAGAACCGGCGGTCGAAGACATCCGGCATACGAAATCAACCCGATTCTACCAACGGCCTTGTCGGAGAGGGCGGAAGCAGCTGACAGAGGTTAAGGGGTAGCAAAGTGTCCCTAGAAGGCGGAAGAATCACCAATGATCAACGGCGTGAGGGCGCAGAAGGTAAGGGAAACCATTGCATTAAAGACACGTAATTTATAACCACAGGACATGTGGCCTGTAACTGAAAAAGTGTCATCAAACACTCTCCATCAGCAATTGATTCGAAACTAGTTCCCATTCGGATCTCCGGGAGATGACTGCCAAGGGGGGAGGGGGGGTGACTTTGAGATAAAGATCGAATAACCAAAGAAAGAATAATGTTCTACGGATAGGGACGTGGAATTTCAAAGGCTTGAATGTGGGAGAAAAACTAGAAAAATTGAAAGGGGAAATGCTAAGGCACATCTAGATATAATGAGAGTCTGTGAAGTGAAATGGAAAGAAGACTAGGATTTTTGGTGAGATGAGTAAAGGGTAATATCAAGACCGGCACAAAATGAAGTAAAGGCAGTAGGATTTGTTATAAACAAGAAGGCAGGGCAGGGAGTGAGTTACTGAAGACAGTTCAGTGATAGGCTTGTTCCCATCAGAATTAAGAAGAAGCCTGCATCGCCAACGATACTTCAGGTATACAGGGTGGTCCACTGATAGTGACCGGGCCACATATCTCACGAAACAAGCGTCAAACGCAAAAACTGCAAAGAACGAAACTTGTCTAGCTTGAAGGAGGAAACCAGATGGCGCAATGGTTGGCCCCCTAGATGGCGCTGCCATAGGTCAAAGGTATATCAAATTCGTTTTCTGAAATAGGAGCCCCCATTTTTTATTACATATTAGTGTGGTACGTAAAGAAATATGAGTGTTTTAATTGGACCACTTTTCTCACTATGTGATAGATGGCGCTGTAATAGTCACAACCATATGGCTCACAATTTTAGACGAACAGATGGTAAAAGGTAGGTTTTTTAAATTAAAATACGGAACGTAGGTACGTTTGAACATTTTATTTCGGTGGTTCCAATGTGACACATTTCTGAGAACGCATGCTTTTACAGCCTGATTACCTGTAAATACCACATTACTGCAATAAACGCTCATAACGATGTCCGTCAACCTCAATGCATTTGGCAATACGTATAACGACATTCCTCTCAACAGCGAGAAGTTCGCCTTCCGTAATGTTCGCACGTGCATTCTAAATGCGCCGACAGATGTTGTCAGACGTTGTCGGTGGATCATGATACCAAATATCCTTCAACTTTCCCCTCAGAAAGAAATCCGGGGACTTCAGATCCGGTGAACGTGCGGGCCGTGGTCTGGTGCTTCGACGACTAATCCACCTGTAATGAAATATGGTATTCAATACCGCTTCGACCGCACATGAGGTATGTGCTGGACATCAACCATGTTGGGACTACATCGCCATTCTGTCTTTCATGAAAGATCGTATAGTAACATTGGTAGAACATTAAGTAGGAAATCAACATACTTTCCATCATTTAGACTGCCATCGGTAAAATGGGGGCCAATTATCCTTCCTCCCATAATGCCGCACCATACATTAACCCGCCAAGGTCGCTGATGTTCCACTTGTCGCAGCCATCATGGATTTTCCGGTGTCCAATAGTGCATATTATGCCGGTTTACGTTACCACTGTTGATGAATGACGCTTCGTCGCTAAATAGAACGCGTGCAAGAAATCTGTCATCGTCCCGTAATTTCTCTTGTGCCCAGTGGCAGAACTTTACACGACGTTCAAAGTCGTCGCCATGCAATTCCTGGTGCTTAGAAATATGGTACGGGTGCAATCAATGTTGATGTAGCATTCTCAACACCGACGTTTTTGAGATTCCCGATTCTCGCGCAATTTGTCTGCAACTGATGTGCGGATTAGCCGCGACAGCAGCTCAAACACCTACTTGGGCATCAACATTTGTTGCAGGTCGTGGTTGATATTTCACATGTGGCCAAACAGTTCCTGTTTCCTTAATTAACATAACTATCCGTGGTCTAGACAATGCGGCTCTCGTAGCCGAGCGAAGCGGACGTGCGGTGTGTGCTCTCCGCTGACAGAGAAGGCCCGCGCGCCATATTTACTTTCTTCGGCCGACACTAACGTGACGCCGTAGCGCTACAAGACCATGGGAAACCAATACAGAAGATCACCTTGAAATTCACATTTCGGAACGACTTTACCCTATCAAAGGAGCTCGAAGTCGAACGTTTTTTTAAAAGAGGAAGCCAAGATCCCGGCTGCCGACATTGTCGGCATTCACTTTTCGATCGTCAGTAGCACGGTCTATGTAAAGCTCATAAACGAAACTACTTGCGACAAGGTGCTTCGAGAGGTGAAACAGGAACTCCGCTTCTGCCACGCAGATGGCAATGTTGGCAACGTCGAGGTCGGCCATGCCGCAATGGGACTGCGGACTATACGCATCTTCGAACTTCCATTTGAACTCCCGGCGGCAGAAGTTATAGCGGCGCTCCGCCCCTACGGGACGGTACACGAACACGTGGCTGAAAAATGGACCCAGTTTAAGACGTATCCAGTACTCAATGGAGTACGCCAAGTGCGCATAGATCTCCAACGACACGTGCCATCCTATCTACAGATAGGTGGATGCGGGCCATAGTTATTTATGACGGCCAACCGAAGACGTGTTATGGATGCGGTAAGGAAGATCACCTTCGTTCCGAGTGCCTCCAGCGTTGGATCACACAACTCCCACCGAAGAACGTTGCACCACCAGCGACGAAGACTATTCTACCCGTTACTTACGCGGCGGCGCTCACGACGTTCTCCACACAACAGACACGGCCGACCGCTTCAGCGGTACAAGAATCACTTTCCACGGACAAAAACCTGGATAATCCGCCGACCTGGCCAGTGGTGGAAAATACACTCCTGGAAATTGAAATAAGAACACCGTGAATTCATTGTCCCAGGAATGGGAAACTTTATTGATACATTCCTGGGGTCAGATACATCACATGATCACACGGACAGAACCACAGGCACATAGACACAGGCAACAGAGCATGCACAATGTCGGCACTAGTACAGTGTATATACACCTTTCGCAGCAATGCAGGCTGCTATTCTCCCATGGAGACGATCGTCGAGATGCTGGATGTAGTCCTGTGTAATGGCTTGCCATGCCATTTCCACCTGCCGCCTCAGTTGGACCAGCGTTCGTGCTGGACGTGCAGACCGCGTGAGACGACGCTTTATCCAGTCCCAAACATGCTCAATGGGGGACAGATCCGGAAATCTTGCTGGCCAGGGTAGTTCACTTACACCTTCTAGAGCACGTTGGGTGGCACGGGATACATGCGGACGTGCATTGTCCTGTTGGAACAGCAAGTTCCCTTGCCGGTCTAGGAATGGTAGAACGATGGGTTCGATGACGGTTTGAATGTACCGTGCACTATTCAGTGTCCCCTCGACGATCACCAGAGGTGTACGGCCAGTGTAGGAGATCGCTCCCCACACCATGATGCCGGGTGTTGGCCCTGTGTGCCTCGGTCGTATGCAGTCCTGATTGTGGCGCTCACCTACACGGCGCCAAACACTCATACGACCATCATTGGCACCAAGGCAGAAGTGACTCTCATCGCTGAAGACGACACGTCTCCATTCGTCCCTCCATTCACGCCTGTCGCGACACCACTGGAGGCGGGCTGCACGATGTTGGGGCGTGAGCGGAAGACGGCCTAACGGTGTGCGGGACCATAGCCCAGCTTCATGGAGATGGTTGCGAATGGTCCTCGCCGATACCCCAGGAGCAACAGTGTCCCTAATTTGCTGGGAAGTGGCGGTGCGGTCCCCTAAGGCACTGCGTAGGACCCTACGGTCTTGGCGTGCATCCGTGCGTCGCTGCGGTCCGGTCCCAGGTCGACGGGCACGTGCACCTTCCGCCGACCACTGGCGACAACATCGATGTACTGTGGAGACCTCACGCCCAACGTGTTGAGCAATACGGCGGTACGTCCACCCGGCCTCCCGCATGCCCACTATACGCCCTCGCTCAAAGACCGTCAACTGCACATACGGTTCACGTCCACGCTGTCGCGGCATGCTACCAGTGTTAAAGACTGCGATGGAGCTCCGTATGCCACGGCAAACTGGCTGACACTGACGGCGGCGGTGCACAAATGCTGCGCAGCTAGCGCCATTCGACGGCCAACACCGCGGTTCCTGGTGTGTCCGCTGTGCCGTGCGTGTGATCATTGCTTGTACAGCCCTCTCGCAGTGTCCGGAGCAAGTATGGTGGGTCTGACACACCGGTGTCAATGTGTTGTTTTTTCCATTTCCAGGAGTGTAGTACTACGATTCTGGAGCTACCAAACGCGACAGACATTGACGCCAGTAAGATGGCAATTGATTCCCTTATTGTACCGACCTAAGCGTTTGTTCCGGCGGAGCGTGAGTCAGTGCCGTCTTCTGACAATGAAGGCCATGTACGGAAACAGCGATCACCGAAACGCCGAAAGCGGCGTCGTCGGACCGTGTCGGAACACAGCGGTTCGCATTCGGCCGGGGGAGAACAACTGACCACTCAAGAAACCAGCCGCGAAGCTGAGGCTGTTTCCACTGACTCCAACCTTGCAGAACTGACAGAAAAACATGCAGCTTTCGACCGTCAGCCCGTTGACAGAAACAGTGAGCAACGGGAAGGTACCAGTGCTGGCAGCGAAGTCGCCCGCTCCCTTACTATCAAACATTCCGAGGCTATGGACCATGATCAGACATCCGCGCCCGCTTCGTGGGCCGAGGACGTCGAGACACAAGATCCCGATCCGCGGCCAGCTGAGGCGCCGCCGGATCATGCAGCATTAGCAGTACAAGGAGGACCGCGTTCGGCGGGGGGTCACATCACTTCCGATTTTCTCTTCTCTCCACCTTCACCATGGATAACCTCGCCCAAACAACTCGTTGCCAGGCTTACCGCCTGGCGACAATGAGTATCAACATGATCAATTCTCCTGTCAAGATCCAACTTTTGAAAGAAACCATACGAGCCATGAGGGTTGACTTTGCTTTCCTACAAGAAGTGAAAACGACTGCACTCCCGCACTTTTACGTGTACACCACACATGTGACGCCCGGTAGCCCTGCAGATACCGGAGTGGCAATATTAGTGCGTGAAGGTATTGAAGTTACCGACGTCACGTTTCTTCCCTCCGCGCGAGAAATAGCATTTATGGCACTCAACACCCGATTCATTAATGTTTACGCGCTGTCGGATACCACAAGACGTCACGACCGCGCCAGATTCTACTCCACAGATGTCGCTCCCCTTTTCCTTGGACGATATGACCACAGCGTCTTCGCCGGCGATTTTAATTGCGTACTTCACCTTAAGGACCAAATCCCACATTACATGCCTTGTCCGGAACTGGGTGCGATGATCCAAGAACTTCACTTGTGCGACACGTGGGAAAAAGTCCACGGTAACCGCTCTGGCCACACTCATCTTACCAGTCATTCGGCCAGCCGACTCGACCACATATATGTGTCACAAGATCACACACAAGGCGTGGTGGACGCCGAACTATGGCCTCAAGCCTATTCTGATCACAGTGCCTATTCTGCACTATACACCTACAACCCCAACAAGTCTGGCGCTGCAATGGCTTTTGGAAGCTCAACATAACTCATCTCCAGGACCTGGATTGCCGTCAGCAAGTTGCAGCAACGTGGACTGACTGTGAACGCCACCACCCTCGATACACCTCAACCCTGGAGTGGTGTCTCCTCTGTGCCAAACCAGCAATCCGTAGGACACTTATGCAATATGGCAAGGACGTGACTGCGTGGCATCGACAGACCCTCGATTTTTACTACGCGGCACCCAGGGACCTCGACGCCTTACCCCCTTCCCCGCTGAGACAACATGATCAAAGCAGAATCAAGGCTCACATACTATCATTGACGAAGCGCCAACTAGAAGGTGCAGTCGTCCGCTCGCGACGGTACGACCGAACGTTTGCGGAGGAACCCACTATGCACCACGTTGTGGCGGATAAGCGCCGACAACGCCAACATTTAATCACACAACTCAGGACACACGAAGGTCGCTTATGTACGACCCAAGCAACCATAGTAAAGGCGGTGGAGGATCATTTTCGTCATCTTTACAAGGAAAGAATCGTCGATGACGAGGCCACTACTGAAGTGTTACAGCAGGTAACACGTACTATCGACGAGGCTACCGTGAATGCACTAACAGAGGAAATCTCACTGGAAGAAGTCGAAGACGCAGTGGACAAAGGTGCGGCCAATAAGTCTCCTGGACCTGATGGATTGCCCATCGAATTCTACCGGACTTTCCGTGACATCATGATGCCTCGCTGGGTTATAATGTTCCGCGAACTTATGTCTCCAGACTGTGTTGTGCCGCCAGAGTTTGTAGAAGGTCTTCTCATACCGGTACACAAGCCATGTGGAGGGCTATCGATTAACGACTATCGGCCTCTTGCAATGGTGAATTCCGATTACAAGATTTTCACCAGGATTATGGCTAGCCGTATTAAGACGACTTTGTCGATGATCCTCGCTCCAGAACTGACGTCGCAGGGGGGAGAGGCCAACATACACATGGCCACCGGTGACTACAGGGACTTAATAGCGATCGCTTCTACGTGCCGTCTGAGAGCGGCGATCGTCTCCGTAGATTTCAACAACGCCTTTGAGAGAGTGCACCACAACTTCCTACTACGAGTGATGGACTGTATGGGATTCCCCCCGGGCCTCATCGACACTCTACGGCGTCTTTGGACCGCAGCCAGCTCACACGTCCAGGTCAATGGAAGGACGGTAGGACCAGTACCCATTAAGAGGTCTCTACGACAGGGTTGTCCCTTTCTACCTACTTTTATGCCATCGCACTCGATCCACTCCTAGGGGGCCTTAATCGCCGCCTATCTGGCATCACGCTGCGGGACGTCACCTTTCGCTATAGGACATACACTGACGACCTGCTACTGCTGGTTCGTTCCAATGACGAAGTTCAAAGCGTACTAACCTGGATTTAGCGTTACGGACAGGCCGCAGTCAGTCTTCTGAACATCAACAAGTCGGCGGCGTTGGATATTGGGCGCGGTCTCGGACCGGAAGCCCTCGCTCCCCTCCAACCAGTTTCTGATCTGCGATATTTGGGAATCACGTTCAAGAAAGATGTACGTAAAACAGCTGCAGCAAACTACCGACGGTTATTACAGATCATACGCGCAATGGTGCGACAGAACCTGCTCCGGGACTTGAATCAGCTACAACGTGTTGAATACCTGAACCTCTACACGGCATCAAAACTCAGCCACATGGCACAAGTCCTCCCACTACCGATCCAGATAGGTCGCCTGTTTCAGGCGGCCTTCAGTTACTACGTTTCCGCAGGTCATATCTTTAAAGTACGATACGACACTCTTACCCTCCCATTGCACAAAGGAAGGCTGGGATTGGTCAACGTCAGGGCGAGAGCAGCTAGCCTTTACATGAGCAACATGAGGAAACGATGGAAAAGTCAATATACCTCTCTCACGGGTCGTTTACTACAGGTTCCGATGCCAGTCTCTAACGTCCCGCCGGTGTCGGCTGCGCACGTCGCACCACAGCTCACCCATGTGTCGACCTTCATTCTTGATTACAGCTATGTCAGCTCGAACCTCTCCGCCACGCGTCCACCAAAGGTGAAAGATTTTTATACCAACCTTCTGCATGCTGTTCCCCATAACGTGGTGGAAAACAAGTGCCCTACGGTTCACTGACCCAGAGTGTCGAAAACGACACACCACAACTTTCTGTCTTCCACGTTGCGTTCGAAGTGGTATCAGATCGCCAACAAAAAATATGCCACACTACAGTGACTTCACACTATTGGACTGGCAGACTCCCCTTATTGCCCAGATTGTCACCTTTTGGATACTGATGAACATCGTTTTATTTGCGCATCATCGTCCGGAGTTTGGCGACTAGTACAGAAGATATTGGCTTGTTACCTCCGGGTCACACCTGATATGATTGACCCTCAGACCCTACTCTGTCTCGGTGGAACTTACTTTCCGGCTGCAAAATATCATGCGCTTACATGGTTCAGAGGACTTACCGTCGCCTTCATCTTTAGCAACGGAGAGAAAGAGCAGCTTGATTACTGGTGGTTCCTGCAAAATGCTCACAATGCCCTCGAACGCACACCGGAATACCGTACGCTCTTCGCAAATTATTTACGCAGGGTTTTCGTTACCCCCCCCCCACTCAGCTAGGGAGTGCCGAGCTGCGGTTAATGTTCTGTGCCGCATCACACAAACGGCTGAACGTTCTGCCTTGTCAGCCATGAGCGAAGGAAGAGACAAGCTGCTGCAAGGATGCTGTTTTCCTTGAGGCACTAGAGAAGCTGAATGCCTCCGTTGTAGATGCCCTTCAAAGGCGCAATTGGAGATATCAGATAACGATGACGAGGCTCCAAGTGGAACCAGTTATATTATTGAAGAACCTTTTAGTCGGAATTAAATCAGTGATTTATGTTTTTATTTCTGGATTACTCTTTTATGCCACCTTTGTTGTTGTAACACTTAGTTACTAGAATTCTCATTTGTACACGTTCCCTAAATGCAATCATGTAACAAAAAAAAGTGGCAAAGGATAGCCCTAACCTTGATTTCCCATATTTCCCCTGATAAAGAAAAAAAAGGGATAGCGTCTTTGATTAATAATCTAAACGTCTTCGGTTCCGGGATCGATCCCCGTCATTGCCTAAATTTTGATAAATCAGCATTGGCGGCCGAAGACTTCCGGCATAAGAAGTCAGCCTCATTCTGCCAACGGCCTTGTCAAAGAGGGCGGAGGAGCGGATAGAGGTTCAGGGCACTCTCTTGTCCTAGGGGTGGGAAATTGCCCCTAAAGGCGGAAGAATCAGCAATGATCAACGACATGAGGATGCAGAAGGCAATGGAAACCACTGTATTAAAGACACGTAACGTGTATCCACAGGACATGTGGCCTGTTGTTGAAGAAGTGTCATGATGATCTCTTCTCCATTGGCAAAAGATTCCGGAATAGTCCCCCATTCAGATCTCCGTGAGGGGACTGCGAAGAGGGAGGTTACCATGATAAAAAAAGATTAAATAATCAACGAAAGGATAACGGTTCTACGAGTCGGGGCGTGGAATGTCAGATGCTTGAACGTGGTAGGGAAACTAGAAAATCTGAAAAGGGAAATGCAATGGCTCAATCTAGATATATTAGGGGTCAGTGAAGTGAAGTGGAAGGAAGACAAGGATTTCTGGTCAGATGAGTATCGGGTAATATCAACAGCAGCAGAAAATGGTATAACAGGTGTAGGATTCGTTATGAATAGGAAAGTAGGGCAGAGGGTCTGTTACTGTGGACGGTTCAGCGACCGGGTTGTTCTAATCAGAATCGACAGCAGACCAACACCGACAACGATAGTTCAGGTATACATGCCGACGTCGCAAGCTGAAAATGAACACATAGAGAAAGTGTATGAGGATATTGAAAGGGTAATGCAGTGTGTAAAGGGGGACGAAAATCTAATAGTCATGGGTGACTGGACTGCACTTGTAGGGGAAGGAGTAGAAGAAAAGGTTGCAGGAGAATATGGGCTTGGGACAAGGAATGAAAGAGGAGAAAGACTAATTGAGTTCTGTAACAAGTTTCACCTAGTAATAGCGAATACCCTGTTCAAGAATCACAAGAGGAGCAGGTATACTTGGAAAAGGCCGGGAGATACAGGAAGATTTCAATTAGATTACATCATGGTCAGACAGAGATTCCGAAATCAGATACTGGATTATAAGGCTTACCCAGGAGCACATATAGACTCAGATCACAATATAGTAGTGATGAAGAGTAGACTGAAGTTCAAGACATTAGTTAGGAAGAATCAATACGCAAAGAAGTGGGATACGGAAGGTCTAAGCAATGACGAGATACGTTTGAAGTTCTCTAACTCTATAGATACAGCAATAAGGAATAGCGCAGTAGGTAGTACAGTTGAAGAGGAATGGACATCTCTTAAAAGGGCCATCACAGAAGTTGGGAAGGAAAACACAGGGACAAAGAAGGTAGTTGCGAAGAAACCATGGGTAACAGAAGAAATACTTCAGTTGATTGATGAAAGGGGGAAGTACAAACATGTTCCGGGAAAATCAGGCATACAGAAATACAAGTCGCTGAGGAATGAAATAAATAGGAAGCTAAGACGAAATGGCTTCAGGAAAAATGTGAAGACATCGAAAAAGATATGATTGACGGAAGGACAGACTCAGCATAGAGGAAAGTCAAAACAACCTTTGGTGACATTAAAAGCAACGGTGGTAACATTAAGAGTGCAACGGGAATTCCACTGTTAAATGCAGAGGAGAGAGCAGATAGGTGGAAAGAATACATTGAAAGCCTCTATGAGGGTGAAGATTTGTCTGATGTGATAGAAGAAGAAACAGGAGTCGATTTAGAAGAGATAAGGGATCCAGTATTAGAATCGGAATTTAAAAGAGCTTTGGAGGACTTACGGTCAAATGAGGCAGAAGGGACAGATAACATTCCATCAGAATTTCTAAAATCATTAGGGGAAGTGGCAACAAAACGACTATTCACGTTGGTGTGTAGAATATATGAGTCTGGCGACATACATTCTGACTTTCGGAAAAGCATCATCCACACAATTCCGAAATTGGCAAGAGCTGACAAGTGCGAGAAATATCGCACAATCAGCTTAACAGCTCATGCATCGAAGCTGCTTACGAGAATAATTTATAGAAGAATGGAATAGAAAATTGAGAATGCGCTAGGTTTGTCGACCTGGAAAAAGCGTTCGACAATATAAAATGGTGCAATCTGTTCGAGATACTGAAAAAAGTAGGGGTAAGCTATAGGGAGAGACGGGTCATATACAATATGTACAACAACCAAGAGGGAATAATAAGAGTGGACGATCAAGAACGAAGTGCTCGTATTAAGAAGGGTGTAAGACAAGACTGTAGCCTTTCGCTCCTACTCTTCAATCTGTACATCGATGAAGCAATGATGGAAATAAAAGAACGGTTCAGGAGTGGAATTAAAATAAAAGGGTAAAGGATATCAATGATACGATTCGCTGATGACATTGCTATCCTGAGTGAAAGTGAAGAAGAATTAAATGATCTGCTGAACGGAATGAACAGTCTAATGAGTACACAGTATGGTTTGAGAGTAAATCGGAGAAAGACGAAGGTAATGAGAAGTAGTAGAAATGAGAACAGCGAGAAACTTAACATCAGGATTGATGGTCACGAAGTCAATGAAGTTAAGGAATTCTGCTACCTAGGCAGTAAAATAACCAATGACGGACGGAGCAAGGAAGACATCAGAAGCAGACTCGCTATGGCAAAAAAGGCATTTCTGGCCAAGAGAAGTCTACTAATATCAAATACCGGCCTTAATTTGAGGAAGAAATTTCTGAGGATGTACGTCTGGGGTACAGCATTGTATGGTAGTGAAACATGGACTGTGGGAAAACCGGAACAGAGGAGAATCGAAGCATTTGAGATGTGGTGCTATAGACAAATGTTGAAAATTAGGTGGACTGATAAGGTAAGGAATGAGGAGGTTCTACGCAGAATCGGAGAGGAAAGGAATATGTGGAAAACACTGATAAGGAGAAGGGACAGGATGATAGGACATCTGCTAAGACATGAGGGAATGCCTTCCATGGTAATAGAGGGAACTGTAGAGGGCAAAAACTGTAGAGAAAGACAGAGATTGGAATACGTCAAGCAAATAATTGAGGACGTAGGTTGCAAGTGCTACTCTGAGATGAAGAGGATAGCACAGGAAAGGAATTCGTGGCGGGCCGCATCAAACCATTCAGTAGACTGATGACAAAAAAAAAACGGCGAACTGTCCGGACACTTGGATGATGTCGTCTAGGATACCGAGCAGCATACATAGCACACGTCCGTTGGGCATTTTGATCATAATAGCCATACATCAACACGATATCGATCTTTGCCGCAATTGGTAAGCGGTCCGTTTTAACATCACGAAGCAAATACCGTCCGCACTTGCGGAATGTTTGTTGATACGAGGTACTCATACGTTTGTGACTATTACAGCGCCCTCTATCACAAAGCGAAAAAAGTGGTACAACTAAAACATTCATATTTCTTTACGTACTACACGAATATGTAATAAAAAATGCGGGTTCGTATTTAAAAAACGCAGTTGATATCCGTTTGACCTATGGCAGGGCCATCTAACGGGCCAACCATAGCGCCATCTGGTTTCCCCCTTCAAGCTAGACAAGTTTCGTTCTTTGTAGTTTTTTCATTTGACGCTTATTTCGTGAGATATTTGGCCCGGTCACGATCAATGGACCACCCTATATACGCTGACGTCGCAACTGAAAGATGTAGAAATAGGGAAGTATCTGAGGATAGTGAACGGGTAGTGCAGTTCCAAACGGAAGCTGAAATTCTAATAATCAAGGGGACTGGAATGCGGCTGTACAGGAAGGAATACAACAAAGGCTTGCAGGAGTATATGGGCTTGGTGCTAGGAACAAGAGAGGAGAAAAACTGAGTATATGAATCCTAAGGGTCCAAGTTCGATTCCCGACAGGGTCGGAGATTTTCTCCGCTCAGATACTGGGTGTTGTGTTGTTCTAATCCCCATCGACGAGCAAGTCGCCAAAGTGGTGTCATATTAAAAGACTTTCACCCGGCGAATGGTCTACCCAATGGGAGGCCCTAGTCACACGACATTTATTTATTTAGCTAGTATTAGCGAATACTGCGTTCAAGAATCACTAGTGTTGGGTGTATATGTGGAAAAGCCGCAAAATACTGTGAGATTTCAGTTAGATTTATCATGGTCATGATTTCGAAATCAGATATTGGATTGTAACGTGTACCCAGGGGCAGATGCAGACTGGGATCACGGTTTAGTTGTAAAGAGTAGCGTGTACTTTAAGAGACTAGTTAGGAACAAGCAGACGTGGGGATACGGAAGTACTAAGGAATGAAGAGATACGATTCAAGTCCTTTGAGGCTATAGATAATCCGATGAGGAATAGCTCGGTAGGTAGCTCAATACCAAGGCAGGATGTATTACACACCAGGGTAGTGAATCGGCCTGTTTTCTTTTTCCATGCGTGGTTTGAGCTTTTGTTCTTTGGACCTGGTGAGGTCAAGAAGAAGTCGACATTTTGTTCGATATTCAGAAGAATTTAGTTTCCTTTTTAGATACGTGAATCTCATCTACTTTGTTGAAAGTTCATTCAAATTGTTTGTTAATAAACGTGTTAAGTGATAGTGCTTCCGGTTCTCAGCTATTGGGAGATTTTTCAAACTCTCGCACTTATTTGCTCTTGCTATTTTTAGTGTTGTGCGGATGATATTTTCGCTCCCCGCCGTTCCTATTTGTTTCATTACTAAGTTACCTATGATGCTGTATTCCTGTTTTCCACCTGAACATTTTATTGCTTTCTTCTTTCGTCGACCAACTGGTTTCTTGTAAAGTTTCTTCGCACCCGTTTTACCTATGTTTGTCTGTCCATCTGCTACGTTTGCTCATTTTACAGACTTCCATTCTTCATAAACACAACCTCTTTTGTGGTCTCCATTACCACACTATATAGAGCCTTACGGAATTTCAGATGTGCCTCATCGTTATTCAGTACATCGGTGTCACACGACGTCTCACATTTAGTCTTCCTTCACGATTCTATTAAAAGTAGGTCCTTCCTTCATCACTATTGAATTTTATATGAGTCTGTATCTATTCCTGAGTACATCATATTGTTGTTGTTGTGGTCTTCAGTCCAGAGACTGGTTTGATGCTGCTCTCCACGCTACTCTATCCTGTGTAAGCTTCTTCATCTCCCAGAACCTACTGCAACCTACATCCTTCTGAATCTGTTTAGTGTATTCATCTCTTGGTCTCCCTCTACGATTTTTACGCTCCACGCCGCACTGCCATAGCTAAACTGGTGATCCCTTGATGCCTCAAAATAAGTTCTATCAAACGATCCCTTCTTCTAGTCAAGTTGTGCCACAAATTTCTCTTCTCCCCAATTCTGTTCAATACTTCCTCATTAGTTATGCGGTCTACCCATCTAATCTTCAGCATTATCCTGTAACACCACATTTCAAAAGCTTCTATTCGCTTCTTGTCTAAACTATTTACCGTCCACGTTTCACTTCCATACATGGCTACACTCCATACAAATATTCAGAAACGACTTCCTAACACATAAATCTGTACTCGATCTTAACAAATTTCTTTTCTTCAGAAACACTTTCCTTGCCATTGCCAGTCTACATTTTATATCCTCTCTACTTCGACCATCATCAGTTATTTTGCTCGCCAAATAGCAAAATTCATTTACTACTGTAAGCATCTCATTTCCTAATCTCATTCCTTCAACATTCCTTGCAGCTGCTCTTCCTGGTCCGTTATTGTCTCTGACATAATTACAATGTCATCGGCGAACCTCAAAGTTTTTATTTCTTCTCAGTGGATTTTAATTCCTACTCCGAATTTTCCTTTTGTTTTCTTTACTGCTTGCTCAATATACAGATTGAATAACATCGGGGAGAGGCTACAACCCTGTCTCACTCCTTTCCCAACCACTGCTTCCCTTTCATGCCCCTCGACTCTTATGACTGCCATCTGGTTTCTGTACAAATTATAAATAGCCTTTCGCTCCCTGTATTTTACCCCTGCCACCTTCATAATTTGAAAGAGAGTATTCCAGTCAACATTGCCTAAGGCTTTCTCTAATTCTACATATGCTAGAAACTTAGGTTTGCCTTTCCTTAATCTATTTTCTAAGATACGTCTTAGGGTCAGTATTGACTCGCGTGTTCCAACATTTGTGCGGAATCCAAACTGATCCTCCCCCAGGTAGGCTTCTACCAGTTTTTCCATTCGTCTGTAAAGAATTCGAGTTAGTATTTTGCAGCTGTCAGTAGTTCTAATGGAATGTTGTCTACTACCGGGGCCTTGTTTCGACTTAGGTCTTTCAGTGCTCTGTCAAACTCTTCACGCAGTATCGTATCTCCCATTTCATCTTCATCTACATCCACTTCCATTTCCATAATATTGTCCTCAAGAACGTCACCCTTTTACAGACTTTCTATATACTCCTTCCATCTTCCTGATTTCCCCTCTTTGCTTAGAACTGGGTTTCCATCTGAGCTCTTGATATTCATGCAAGTGGTTCTCTTTTCTCCAAAGGTCTCTTTAATTTTCTTGTAGGCAGTATCTATCTTACCCCTAGTCAATCTCATTTTTGAACCGTTTGTATTCCTTTTTGCCTACTTCATTTATTGCATTTGTGTATTTTCTCCTTTCATCAATAAAATTCAATATCTCTTCTGTTACCCAAGAATTTCTATTATCCCTCGTCTTTTTACCTACTTGATCCTCTGCTGCCTTTACTCTTTCGTCTCTCCAAGCTACCCTTTCGTCTTCTACTGTATTTCTTTCTCCCATTCTTGTCAATCGTTCCCTAATGTTCTCCCTGAAACTCTCTACAAACTCCGGTTCTGCCAGTTTATCCAGGTCCCATCTTAAATTCCCACCTTTTTGCAGTTTATTCAGTTCTAATCTTCAGTTCATAACTAATAGATTGTGGTCAGAGTCCACATCTGCCCCTGGAAATGTCTCACATTTTAAATCCTGGTTCCTTAAATCTCTGTTTTACCATTATATAATCTGTGTGACACCTTCCAGTATCTTTAGGCTTCTTCCATGTATACAACCTTCTTTCATGATTCTTGAACTATGATTAAATTATGATCTGTGCAAAATTCTACGAGGCGTCTTCCTCTTTCATTCCTTAGTCCCATTCCATATTCACGTACTATGTTTCCTTCTCTTCCTTTTCCTACTATCGAATTCCAGTCACCCATGACTATTAAATTTTCGATACCCTTCACTATCTGAATAATTTCTTTTATCTCATCATACATTTCATCAATCTCTTCGTCATCTGCGGAGTTAGTTGGCATATAAACTTCTACTACTGTGGTCTGCGGGGGCTTCGAATCTATCTTGACCACAATAATGCGTTCACTATGCTGTTTGTAGTAGCTTACCCGCATTCCTATTTTTTATTCATTATTAAACCTACTCCTGCATTACCCCTATTTGATTTTGTATTTATAACCCTGTATTCACCTGACCAGAAGTCTTGTTCCTTCTGCCACCTAACTTCACCAATTCCCACTACATACACTCCTGGAAATGGAAAAAAGAACACATTGACACCGGTGTGTCAGACCCACCATACTTGCTCCGGACACTGCGAGAGGGCTGTACAAGCAATGATCACACGCACGGTACAGCGGACACGCCAGGAACCGCGGTGTTGGCCGTCGAATGGCGCTAGCTGCGCAGCATTTGTGCACCGCCGCCGTCAGTGTCAGCCAGTTTGCCGTGGCATACGGAGCTCCATCGCAGTCTTTAACACTGGTAGCATGCCGCGACAGCGTGGACGTGAACCGTATGTGCAGTTGACGGACTTTGAGCGAGGGCGTATAGTGGGCATGCGGGAGGCCGGGTGGACGTACCGCCGAATTGCTCAACACGTGGGGCGTGCGGTCTCCACAGTACATCGATGTTGTCGCCAGTGGTCGGCGGAAGGTGCACGTGACCGTCGACCTGGGACCGGACCGCAGCGACGCACGGATGCACGCCAAGACCGTAGGATCCTACGCAGTGCCGTAGGGGACCGCACCGCCACTTCCCAGCAAATTAGGGACACTGTTGCTCCTGGGGTATCGGCGAGGAACATTCGCAACTGTCTCCATGAGGCTGGGCTATGGTCCCGCACACCGTTAGGCCGTCTTCCGCTCACGCCCCCACATCGTGCCGCCCGCCTCCAGTGATGTCGCGACAGGCGTGAATGGAGGGACGAATGGAGACGTGTCGTCTTCAGCGATGAGAGTCGCTTCTGCCTTGGTGCCAATGATGGTCGTATGCGTGTTTGGCGCCGTGCAGGTGAGCGCCACAATCAGGACTGCATACGACCGAGGCACACAGGGCCAACACCCGGCATCATGGTGTGGGGAGCGATCTCCTACACTGGCCGTACACCTCTGGTGATCGTCGAGGGGACACTGAATAGTGCATGGTACATCCAAACCGTCATCGAACCCATCGTTCTACCATTCCTAGACCGGCAAGGGAACTTGCTGTTCCAACAGGACAATGCACGTCCGCATATATCCGATGCCACCCAACGTGCTGTAGAAGGTGTAAGTCAACTACCCTGGCCAGCAAGATCTTCGGATATGTCCCCCATTGTGCATGTTTGGGACTGGATGAAGCGTCGTCTCACGCGATCTGCACGTCCAGCACGAACGCTGGTCCAACTGAGGCGCCAGGTGGAACTGGCATGGCAAGCCGTTCCACAGGACTACATCCAGCATCTCTACGATCGTCTCCATGGGAGAATAGCAGCTTGCATTGCTGCGAAAGGTGGATATACACTGTACTAGTGCCGACATTGTGCATGCTCTGTTGCCTGTGTCTATGTGCCTGTGGTTCTGTCAGTGTGATCATGTGATGTATCTGACCCCAGAAATGTGTCAATAAAGTTTCCCCCTCCTGGGACAATGAATTCACGGTGTTCTTATTTCAATTTCCAGGAGTGTATAACTTTAACCTATCCATTTCCCGTTTTAAATTTTCTAACCTACCTGCACAATTAAGGGATCTGACATTCCACTCTCCGTCCCGTAGAACGCCAGTTATCTTTCTCCTAATAACAACAACTTCCTCCTGGGTAGTCCGCGCCTGGAGATTCGAATGGGGGACTATTTTTACCTCTGTAACAGTTTACCCTAGAGGACGCTATCATCATTTAACTATACAGTAAAGCTGCATGCCCTCGGGAAAAATTACGGCTGTAGTTTCCTCTTGCTTTCAACCGTTCCCAGTACCAGCACAGCAAGGCTGTTTTGGTTAGTGTTACAAGGCCATATCAGTTATTCATCCAGACTGTTGGCCCTGCAACTACTGAAAAGGCTGCTGCCCCTCTTCAGGAACCGCACTTTTGTCTGGTCTCTCAAAAGATACCCTCCGTTGTGGTTGCACCTACATTACGGCTATCTGTATCACTGAGGCACGCAAGCCTCCCCACTAACGGCAATATCAATGGTTCATTGGGGGGAGGCCATACAATCGAATATTTGATCCCGGAATTTCTGTCTCACTATGCTGTAATCCAGCTGACATCTTCCAGTGCTTCCAGGTCTTTTCGAAGTTCAGCTCTTCCTCTTGTAATCCTTGAACAGTGTATTAGCTATTATTAACTGAAATGTATTGCAGAATTCACTTACCGTTTCTCTTCACTCATTATTACTTGCCAAGCCCTTTTTGTCGAGTAACTCTGTCTTATATCTCTTTCCCTACTGTAGTATTCCCATCACCCATGATTTTTAGGTTTTAGCTCCTTGAACATACTGAATTACATTGTTCAGTGCCTGCACGTACTTTACCTCTTTATCTTTTGCTTATGAAGTTGGTAGGAATACCTGAACTGTTATTCGCAACGCTAGTTCGCTGCCGAATCTGATGAGAATACACCTCATAATGACAAACAATATTATGAATAATTATGAATATTTAATACAATGGCTTCCATTGCCCTCTGAAACCTCATGCTGTTGATCTTTATTTCACCTTTTAGGGGAACCTGTGTCCGACCTTTCGCCCACGTGAAAGGCCATCTTCTTCCGTCATAGCAGTCGATTTTTACTTATACTTTTACTTATAACTTGAGTATTCATTTGGATTGAACCCAGGGTATTTTGATTACTAGAAAGCGACGCTACCGCTGGAAAATGACTACACTTGCGGCAGTTAAACACACTATCCCGCTTAAAACATGCCTCATCCGTGAACTATCTGTAGAAAGTGCAGATAAACCTTTGACAGAACTGAAGACTGGGTACAAAATCATTTGGCTGCATTGTTTCTTTGGCCAGCTCCGAGTTGCTTCAGTGAGTTATTGAACATTTTATACAGGGCGCTAAATTTCTATCCATGTCGCTAAATGATTCCAAAGTAAAAAGTCGTCAGTTTTAAAACTGTTCTTTATACAGTGAGGCGACTATACAAATGATTCATCCCGCCAGAGCGTATTTCAATTGCGTCTGTGCCAGTACGTGTACAGAGCAATGGTCGACATTCGATAGCCAATCATGACCTGTAACCAGCGATAAACTCCTTCAGGGAAACGAGCTTCCTCGATGCGCTGAAGCCATGTTCGATTAGACTGTGGAATGCTTAGTTACACTGCTGTAGACAAAGCAGATCGAAATGTGTAAACAATCGAGGTTCACTCTGCTATGCATACTGACACCCACTGAACATTATGTACACATCTTGAGAGATGGCTGGGCACTCTCATTTCTGATTTGGTGTAGGGAATACGATCTACAGCGATTTGACTTCATACATTGTGATGAAATGGTGGGCAGCAGTTTATGGTCTTGTTTGCGTGCTCTAGGGAAAAAAACACAGTAAACGTTACCTGCATTCAAAGGGACAGCGTGCTGACTTAAACGACTGCAGTAAAAGCACAGCGTTGGTGGGGCGACACAGTGCGGTTTTTTTCTGGAGATGGATGAAGAGACATTTCCAGGCGGCCCTGTGTCGTGCAGAAACACATTAGCTTGGCGCCACGGACAGGGCCAGACATCGAGGTATATAGCCTAGCGCCGGAAAGTCGCCGAGAGCGCATTGTAGGTCTTGTTAGCGACTAAGCCGCCAAAAGAAATGTAAACGTTCTGCAAATGTCAGTGGGACAGGAAAACTGGCGCCCAGACGTGCAGACTCTGTTTCAAAACATGTTTTGTCAATAATAGTTTATGGCCATTCTTTGTAAACTTTGAAATGGATGCAACAGGGGAGATAACAAGCTGTTTATGTAGGGCTGTGCAAAAGACATGACATATGTATGGGAAAGAGGCCTCTAAGCTGACTTTTTTTTCCATTTTCTGCCAATTAACTTTAAGTCTGTGATTGGTTAAATCGGTTTGCAGTGCAAAGACCATTGACTGAGCTTAGAATTCCAGGCTCCAGCTCGTGATAGGCTTGTGCGAAATTGGAGGAAGACAAAAAAGAGAAATGTACTTTTGGAACCGAGCTGAGGAGGCAACACAGAGAATGGTAGATTGACACTTTGTATAAGTCTCTTGTATTGGAGCTTCGCTAGTAAAAAACTGCAGGTCTCTACCTAAACGGCGAGACTTGTGGCCTTTGCTAGGGTGCTACTTAGAGCCTGTGCCAGTCAGCTTCTGAACTGTCAGAGGTACTGCTTATATCATCACGGTCACGACGAGTGACACGTGGGTGTACTTATTTGTTGGCCGTCTCAACATTTGACATATTCTGACATGCACAATCGTGGCACAGAGTCAGACTGGTTTGGCAGACCAGCAAACGGGTCCACCTACACACTAGAATCCGTCGGGGTTTCAGAGGCTCTTAAGGCAGTGCCTGCATTCTGAATTAACTGAACACGAGACTGCATACTTGCATTTTTCAGGAACGCGCATTTAATAACAGATTGCTGCCATCCATTACTTCAGTCGCCAAATGCATCGTAGTGTGCCGCCTTCACCAGCAGGATGGTAAAGTATTCGCTGCTGCAAAGTAGGGCTATAATATCTACACTCCTGGAAATGGAAAAAATAACACATTGACACCGGTGTGTCAGACCCACCATACTTGGTCCGGACACTGCGAGAGGGCTGTACAAGCAATGATCACACGCACGGCACAGCGGACACACCAGTAACCGCGGTGTTGGCCGTCGAATGGCGCTAGCTGCGCAGCATTTGTGCACCGCCGCCGTCAGTGTCAGCCAGTTTGCCGTGGCATACGGAGCTCCATCGAAGTCTTTAACACTGGTAGCATGCCGCGACAGCGTGGACGTGAACCGCATGTGCAGTTGACGGACTTTGAGCGAGGGCGTATAATGGGCATGCGGGAGGCCGGGTGGACGTACCACCGAATTGCTCAACACGTTGGGCGTGAGGTCTCCACAGTACATCGATGTTGTCGCCAGTGGTCGGCGGAAGGTGCACGTGCCCATCGACCTGGGACCGGACCGCAGCGACGCACGGATGCACGCCAAGACCGTAGGATCCTACGCAGTGCCGTAGGGGACCGCACCGCCACTTCCCAGCAAATTAGGGACACTGTTGCTCCTGGGGTATCGGCGAGGACCATTCGCAACCGTCTCCATGAAGCTGGGCTACGGTTCCGCACACCGTTAGGCCGTCTTCCGCTCACGCCCCAACATCGTGCAGCCCGCCTCCAGTGGTGTCGCGACAGGTGTGAATGGAGGGACGACTGGAGACGTGTCGTCTTCAGCGATGAGAGTCGCTTCTGCCTTGGTGCCAATGATGGTCGTATGCGTGTCTGGTGCCGTGCTGGTGAGCGCCACAATCAGGACTGCATACGACCGAGGCACACAGGGCCAACACCCGGCATCATGCTGTGGGGAGCGATCTCCTACACTGGCCGTACACCTCTGGTGATCGTCGAGGGGACACTGAATAGTGCACGGTACATCCAAACCGTCATCGAACCCATCGTTCTACCATTCCTAGTCCGGCAAGGGAACTTGCTGTTCCAACAGGACAATGCACGTCCGCATGTATCCCGTGCCACCCAACGTGCTCTAGAAGGTGTAAGTGAACTACCCTGGCCAGCAAGATTTCCGGATCTGTCCCCCATTGAGCATGTTTGGGACTGGATGAAACGTCGTCTCACGCGGTCTGCACGTCCAGCACGAACGCTGGTCCAACTGAGGCGCCAGGTGGAAATGGCATGGCAAGCCGTTCCACAGGACTACATCCAGCATCTCTACGATCGTCTCCATGGGAGAATAGCAGCCTGCATTGCTGCGAAAGGTGGATATACACTGTACTAGTGCCGACATTGTGCATGCTCTGTTGCCCGTATCTATGTGCCTGTGGTTCTGTCAGTGTGATCGTGTGATGGATCTGACCCCAGGAATGTGTCAATAAAGTTTCTCCTTCCTGGGACAATGAATTCACGGTGTTCTTATTTCAATTTCCAGGAGTGTATTTCTCAGCACCCAGTTTTTTCGAACCATATTTTTCCTTCTTTTTGTATGGTAAAATATAGATGCTTGGTGGTGGTATAGTTTGATGGCATAACCTGGATTCAAGTGAATGAAGTGAGATAGAGCGAGTAGTGTTCAGGTTAGTGTTGTGTGTCGATCCCCAGCACTTTGTCCAACACAGATCCCATTTTGGTAAGGCTTTTGTTCAGTAAATATTTTTGTATGATGTTTCTTTAGTAATTTTGTTGTCTTGTCTTGTTTAATATCAATAAATCGATTGTGAATTAGACTACAACTTCTTCCTGAGTTCTGATTAACAGTTCCTTCGCATTTTTATGACAGTCTAGATCAGAAACATAAGGAGTAGCTTTTTCATTTGGTGTTCCCTGCGTGGATCTTTGCTTCATTAACAGTAATCGTCTTTCAATCTAACTAATACGTTGACATGTTACTGCTGATCGGTTAACGGACGATACGGTTAAAATGCAGTGAGATATTCCGGCAAAATAGTTTGGAGGCTGCGTTGAGTTGTGTCAAGGCCTAACTCATGAACTGGAAAGTAGGTACGTGGCAGAACGATTGGGGAAACAGTGAAACGGACCGTAGAGCCTGCCAACTAGTCCCGTGCATTCGAGAATGCCTAGCAGGTGGCCACGTAAACGCCGCTCATGGCATGGTACATTACCTATCGGAGATACCACATATCCTATGTATCTGTGTAGGTTTAACAAGAAAGGCAATGACGTCTGTCATTGTGGTCGTACGGGGATACCTGCTCAAGCTACCTTAAACCGAGGTGCAATGGAATTAAGCAACAAATAGAGGTTATCCAGGCACTCTGCGAACTTATAAGACATAACGAATGGTGCACAATAATAGACAATGTTGTTAACATCGTATCCCGGGACAAAAAATAGAAAATTGCCAGGGAACGGCAATTATGGTGTCATCATAGGAACATCAGCCTGAATAACAGAGTGCACCTAAGGCTGTGGAAGACAAGACCGTGAGTACAGCCAAGATCACGGCGGTACACAAGGAAGAACCAGCAATACCACATCTGAAATCAGGTTTCGCAGGACAGAGCGGATAAGGTTGTGGAAGGGGGCCAAAGTCAATTACTGTTAGTTGTACAAGAACACACACAACTTTATTCCTTAAACCAATGCACAGTTTTCTCTTTAAAACAACAAAGATCAATTCACGGCTGAGGGCCTGAGTAACTTCTCCAGAAGAAGTTTAAATGATTCCTTTTAAAACACCAGAATTTAAAGTAACAATTGAAGGCCTTACATAAGTAAAATTGCAATATCTTCTCGGCTAAAGGCGGAAATAATATTTCGGATCAGCTAAGGAAATTCTTTAAAAGCCAAGCACTTACAAATTTCGGCTGGAGGCCATATTAAGGAAATTCAAATTAATTCTTCGGCTGAAAACCCAAATAATTTTTTTGCATAATAAAAGAAAGACTTTAAACGTAAGCAGTACAACAGAAAAACAACTTACGAAAAGTTGAAGTATGTTTTCGGCTGAAGGCCCAAAAAATTACTCAAGAATAATTAAAGACAGCCTTAAAATAAACATTCACAGAACACGGCTGAAAGCCGTTTGAAAAATTCCAGATAATTAAAGAGAAACCTTACAGACAAGGATTTGCATATTAAAGCCACAGATACTGGAACAAACGCGGCTGAAGGCCTAAATACAGAGCAACAAGAATTTTAAATGAAACACGGCTGAAGGCCTAATTTCAAAATAGTTGTCACGGAATTCGGCTGAAGGCCATACACTAAACATAAACAGACAATATTAATACACAGCTGAAGGCCTAGCGCAGTACCTGCGACAAAATAAAAGGACTATCACAAACAATAAACAGTGGTACTCAGAAGTGTTCCAAGGATCGGCCTGGGGAGGAACCTCTAACCACGGTTTAGGTGAGACAGGGAGCCAATCGTAACACTGAACAATCATGTGGCAACACGACCTGGGAATGGCTGAGGAACCAACCAACCAACAGCCTAATCAATTCCCTTCCACCCGACACACTCGCTGCTCTGTTTCAACCCTCACATTGACTACTCCAGTACGCAGACAGCATTCATCTGCTTAGTGGAAATCACAGAAGCTACACACGGTTCCATGTAAACACAGTTGCACAAGAACGTGAACAATCGTAAGAGCAATCACTGTGGAACTACAAGAACGAATCAATTCGACACACAAAGAGGTTCCACAAGCGGTCGGTGACCAAATACACGTCTTCCGATGACACGACCGACCGAACGACCAATTCAGGTCGTTCCCAATCAAGTTACGTGGGCAGCAACGGTCGGGCGAGTCTTAGTTGTCCAGAGCTTACTGCAGCTCCATCCCGACTCTACTCCGTGTCTGTTCGGAACTCGGAGACACAGCGACCCGGGCACACTGTCTCGGACCCGTCCATATAGGGGTAACTCTTGCCCATTGTTCACGACATCTCTGTGCAAGGAAGGAACCGACCTACGTCCGGCACGATGACCAAGTAACGAGGCCCAGAAACGGTCAACAGACCAAATACACGACGCCCGATGAGACGAACAACCAGCAGTTGTCCCTCTCCAGCTCCTTCCGTCGGACAGTTGATGTGTGTCGCCAGCGGTCGGCGAGCACTGGCTGTCCCCGCTTCACTGGCGCTCCGTCGTCAACTCACTGCTGCTATGCCCCGACTGAGCTCCCAACTGAACTCTCGGCCCACGACGACCCGGAAATACTATAGTCTCTTCAGAGATGCTACGACAGTGCTCTTATCGATAAATGCAACTGCTGCCACTCACGGGCAGGTAAGACAGGAAGTTAGTGACGCCAGTAAATGGAATAAGGAAACGAGGCGGCAGTAGCGTAAGAGCAGATGACAAGCAATAAAGTTGATGAACAAGAGCCGCGCACGGCTCAACATCTACAGGAAGTGCGTAATACGTATAGTGTTACACAGTGCCGTAAAAAGTCTCAGCGTTTCCCGGAGACTGTTTACAGCCACAAACAAAAAGTGCTCACTATGGCAGGGACAGAATGTTAACGTACACTGATGCCATTCCAGAGCATTTTCAACTTTATGTATAAATGTAACAGTATCGTTTATAAGAGGATAGTACTCATTCTAACTATTTCGTTCTGCCCAAGAACTTAATCTGAAATGGCTTTTACATCTAAATATCATCTGTCCAGCAATTTGCCTAGTGTTTGAAGAAGAAGAAGAGAAGAAGATTCAGCTGCACCTACCGCTATTGTTTTGCGCAATCCGTAATGCTTTACGAGGCACACTGAGGTGACATGCATATGCAATGATGGCGGTGGTATCACGTACAAAAGGTATGAAATGGCTGTGAAGTGGCGGAGCTGTCGTATGTACTCATTCATGTGAAAAGGTTTCCGACGTAGTTATGGCCATAGGACACGAATTAACAGACTTTGAACGCGCTATGGTAGTTGGTGCTGGACGCATCAGTCGTTCCATTTCGGAAATCGTTAGGGAATTCGGTTTTCCGAGATCCAAAATATCGAGAGTGTCCGATAGTACCAAATTTCAGGCATTGCCTCTCATCACGGACATAGCAGTGGCCGTCGGCCTTCTATTAACAACAGAGAGCAACGGCACCAGTATACACATATCAGTGCTAGCAGTCAAACAACACTGAGAGAAGGAACAGTAGAAATCAATATGGGACGTACGACGAACGTACCCTCTAAGATAGTGCGGCAACATTTGGCGTTAACCGACTATGGCAACAGACGACCAAAGCAAGAACCTCTGCTAACAGCACGACATCACCTACAGCGCCTCACCGGGGCTCGAGAAGATATCGTTGACTACCGGAAAACCGTGGCCCGAGTTCAGTTGGTGTGAGATGATGGTAATATCCAAATGTGGCGCAGATTCCACGACGCCACGGACCCCAGTTGCCAACCAAGCTGGTGGTGGCTCCATAATGGTGTGGCCTGTGGTTACATGTAATGGACTGGATCCTCTGGTCCAAATTAACAGATCATTGGAAATGGTTTTGCTCGGTTTTTGGAAACCATCTGCAGCCATTCATCGATTTCATGCTCCCAAACATGTCACTGGACCACAACTGTTGCCAACCGTTGTGGCCGAGTGGTTCTAGGCGCTTCAGTCTGGAACCGCGCGTCCGCTACGGTTGCAGGTTCGAATCCTGCCTCGGGCATGGATGTGTGTGATGTTGTTAGGTTAGTTAAGTTTAAATAGTTCTAAGTTCTAGGGGACTGATGACCTCAAATGTTAAGTCCCATAGTGCTGAGAGCCATTTGAACCACAATTGTTTGCGAATGGTTTGAAGAACATTCTGGATAATTGGAGCAAATGATTTGGCCATTGGCCATTTGGCCATTAATCCCATAGAACATTTGTGGGACATAATCAAGAGGTCAGTTGGTGCCAAAATCATGGACAGCTACAGTTCTGTTGCGGGTATACAATGTAAAAGGCATATTACTATACACATAACTAGGTCTCGATTGGGTCTATGACATCTCGGTCGGCGCATGATTCCAGTCCTGGTAGAGACGCATTCTCACATCGGACGATAGCGAGAGTGAACACTTCCAGTACTCCCTGTGCCAATGTCAAGACTGAAATTAACTCGACAGCCACGGAAAAAAAATCGGTCCATTCAATATGACACTTTGTGCAGTTCCATTTGCGCCAAGTTTATTCTCCAGGCTTATAATGTGTTTGTAGACTGGGATGCAATGGCGACGTTGACGATACACACGTCGACGAGGCATAGTGCTTCAATGCTGTTGCAAATATAGCTCACAGCGGAATGATTCCGCTGGTCTGCGTTGGCCGTTTTTATACTGAGCGCATGACCTTCATTACATAAGAGCGCTGATAACGGACTTAGCCGCTGAGTTGTTCTGCCATGCCGGGCAAAAGAGCATGTGACACGAACGATGTTAGGAGGTATCCCAAGACTTTTGTCACCTCAGTATATTAGCCCCAAAGATTAATGTACAGGACATTTTTGAAGAAATTTAAGTTAAATTTTGTAGTGCCTTATGTTTTCGCTGGAAACCAAGATTTTTATGTGTATTTAAGAAAAATGTACAAAAGTGACCTTCAAACGCAGCTCCAACCCATACACATCCCTCACTAGTCTTGATTTAAAGTATGTTGTTCTTGGCAGTGCCTCCTACCACTGGACAAAAATTTCCGAGTACAGGAACTGTTCTCGATATTTGACCTCTCTTTGGTCTCTATTGATTGGGCTATTATGTCACCACCATAGGCGGCTACTTCGTTGACATTATTAATTTAAACGTGCGCTTTAGACTGTTGTGAACATTACATTGAAACTAATTACGTGACTGTTCGACTGAAAATGGTTCAAATGGGTCTGAGCATTATGGGAATTAACACCTGAGGTCATCAGTCACCTAGACTTAGAACTATTTAAACCTAACTAACCGACGGACATCACACAAATCCATGCCCGAGGCAGGATTAGAACCTACGACCGTAGCAGCAGCGCGGTTCCGGACAGAAGCGCCTAGAACCACTGGGCCACACCGACCAGCTATTCGATTCAAACTTAACTCTCACAGCACTTTCGTAGTCAGGAGCCTTGAAGGCTAAAACTGAGTAACTGTTTACTTCATACAGTTATAATTCATGAAATTATTAGAAACAATTTATACAAACGTCAGTTTTAAAATTTGCAAATTCTCGTCTAAGCTGATGCCGTAAAAAGGCCATATAATGAAAAACATTTCTGGAAATTATTCGTGCAGTTCTAAATATTTGCACAGTGGTAAGACGGTGAGCCATGGAGACCGAGCGGCGAGTGCTGAGTATGAGAGTAGGGGTGCGTCTGAAGGTCACTTTTGTAAGTTTTTCTTAAATAACTCGAAAGCTTCGGCCTCTAACAAAAACGTATCCCATTACGAATTTCCTGTAGAAAGGTCGTGTTCATTTTTTCTGTAGGACTAACAGTTTTCGCGTAGCGAGTGAGAGTGTATGTGTGTTTGTGAAGGCCAGATATAGCACTTCTGGTTGCAAAAAGCAACAGCGGTAGAGGCAACTTAATCAACTATTTAAAGAAAGAGTAGGTCTAAAGGAAACAATAAATAGAAAAATGTACATTCAAGAAAATAGACACTCATTCGAACATCTCAGATACACATTCTGCCATCAGAAAATCGTCTGAACAGAGCCAGTTATATACAGAATATTGCATCTCCCCCTAAAACTTAGAACCATAGTCACAACTTTTAGTAATTTGATTTATTTCGATTTCTTGTTATCGTTACGATCGTAGCGACATGTTTGAAGTGTTCTAAGGATAACTTATATTTCTTTGGAGATTTACTTCTTTGAGTGTAGTATTTTAATCAGTTTTTATTGGTGAAGTGAAAATTATTTGAGCATATTTCCTGAACTTTATTAAAGAACTTGTCGTGTATCGAAACGACGCATGAACTTTATTTTCGGAGCAAACATTGCCAGGTATAAATTCCTGAGGTAACATTTCTGGTAAGCCAGAGCGATGGACATACTGCAGTCGTTTCGACGCATGTCAAGAGCACGGTGATGGATCGGCGAGCGCCACGCGGCAAGTTTGCGATGCAGAAGCGAACTGTCAGGAGCCGATGGCTCCGGCTGTCGCAGCCCGTGATGGACGGCGGCGCATCAAACAAACAGGATTCCGCCTGCCGACCGGCCGCGCCCATTCTGCTTACTGTGGCTGACAAGCAGTCGGGACGGATGCCCTGCACGCGAATCCTCGCCGTTTCCATCCGGTGGTGGTGGTCACTCAATGCGACAAACAGTTTGGCGGATGGCCTGCAGTGGTGATGTGCTTACTTCCATTGTCTGCACTGGGCTGAAAAAAGGAACGACCCAGCTGACACAGTGGTAAGACGTCACAGTCACATTCGGGACGGCGGTGAATGAAGTGCCCTATATCATCACTCTGATTTAATTTCTCAAAATCTCTTAAAAGGAAGGAAGATTAATCTTTTGCACTACGTCAGCGGCGAGGTCATTAAAGACGGAAGAACAGTTCAAGTTTGGGGAGGAAATCGGCCTTGTTCTTTTCAAATTACCCAATCCGGCACTTGCCTCAACTGTTTAAGGAAGGCAATGATGACACTGAAGTCAACGCGATTTTTGAGGCTCTCCAGGACATTACAACAGTGTATTATCTGAAAACTTCCTTGAGGAGCCGGCCGCGGTGCTCTCGCGGTTCTAGGCGCGCAGTCCGGAACCGTGCGACTGCTACGGTCGCAGGTTCGAATCCTGCCTCGGGCATGGATGTGTGTGATGTCCTTAGGTTAGTTAGGTTTAAGTAGTTCTAAGTACTAGGGGACTGATGACCACAGCAGTTGAGTCCCATAGTGCTCAGAGCCATCTGAACCATTTTTCATTGAGGAGTTTAACAGAGAACCGACTCGTGGCGATGACATATTAGACCTTCTGGTGACAAACACACCCGAACTCTTTGAAACAGTTAACGCAGAACAGGGAATCAGGGATCATAAAGCGGTTACTGCATCGATGATTTCAGCCGTAAATAGAAATATTTAAAAAGGTAGGAAGATTTTTCTGTTTAGCAGAAGTGACAAAAAGTAGATTTCAGAGTACTTGACGGCTCAACACAAAAGCTTGTCTCAGGTAGAGATAGTGTTGAGGATCAGTGGAAAAAGTTCAAAACCATCGTACAATATGCATTAGATGATTATGTGCCAAGCAAGGTCGTAAAATATGGAAAAGAGCCACCGTGGTACAACAAACGAGTTAGAAAACTGCTGCGGAAGCAAAGGGAACTTTACAGCAAACATTAACATAGCCAAAGCCTTGCAGACAAACAAAAATTACGTGAAGTGAAATGTAGTGTGAGGAGGGCTATGCAAGAGGCGTTCAATGAATTCCAAAGTAAAGTTCTATGTACTGACTTGGCAGAAAATCCTAAGAAATTTTGGGCTTATGCCAAAGCGGTAGGTGGATCAAAACGAAATGTCCAGACACTCTGTGACCAAATTGTTACTGAAACAGAGGATGACAGACTAAAGGCCGAAATACTAAATGCCTTTTTCAAAAGCTGTTTCACAGAGGAAGACTGCACTGTGCTTCCTTCTCTAGATTGTCGCACAGATGAAAAAATGGTAGATATCGAAATAGGCGACAGAGAGATAGAGAAACAATTAAAATCGCTCAAAAGAGGAAACGCCGCTGGACCTGATGGGATACTACATCGATTTTACACAGAGTACGAGAAGGAACTTGCCCCCCTTCTTGCAGCGGTTTAGGGCATAGGTCATCCCCGTTTTCAAGAAGGGACGTCGAACAGATGTGCAGAACTATAGACCTACATCAAAATGTCGTTCAGTTGTAAAATTTTGGAACACGTATTACGTTCGAGTATAATGACTTTTCTGGAGACTAGAAATCTACTCTGTAGGAATCAGCATGGGTTTCGAAAAAGACGATCGTGTGAAACCCAGCTAGCGCTATTCGTCCACGAGAGTCAGAGGGCCATAGACACGGGTTCCCAGCTAGATGACGTGTTTCTTGACTTCCGCAAGGCGTTCGATACAGTTCCCCACCTTGTTTAATGAACAAAATAAGAGCGTATGGACTATCAGAACAATTGTGTGATGGGATTGAAGAGTTCCTAGATAAGTAGCATGTCATTCTCAACGGAGAGAAGTCTTCCGAAGTAAGAGTGATTTCAGGTGTGCCGCAGGGGAGTGTAGTAGGTCCGTTGCTATTCACGATATACATAAATGACCTTGTGGATAACATCGGAAGTTCACTGAGGCTTTTAGCGTATGATGATGTAGTATATCGAGAGGTTGTAACAATGGAAAATTGTACTGAAATGCAGGAGGATCTGCAACGAATTGACGCATGGTGCAGGGAATGGCAATTGAATCTCAATGCAGACAAGTGTAATGTGCTGCGAATACATAGAAAGAAACATCGTTTATCATTTAGCTACAATATAGCAAGTCAGCAACTGGAAGCAGTTAATTCCATAAATTATCTTGGAGTAGGCATTAGAAGTGATTTAAAATGGAATGATCATATAAAGTTTATCGCCGGTAAAGCAGATTCCAGACTGAGATTCGTTGGAAGAATCCTAAGGAGATGCAATCCGAAAACAAAGGAAGTAGGTAACAGTAGACTTGTTAGCCCACTGCTTGAATATTGCTCACCAGTGTGGGATCCGTACCAGAGAAGAGAAGATCCAACGGAGAGCAGTGCCCTTCGTTACAGGATCATTTAGTAATCGCGAAAGCGTTACGCAGATGATAGAAAACTCCAGTGGAAGACTGCAGGAGAGACGCTCAGTAGCTCGGTACGGGCTTTTGTTGAAGTTTCGAGAACATACCTTCACCGTAGAGTCAAGCAGTATATTGCTCCCTCCTACGTATATCTCGCGAAGAGACCATGAGGATAAACTCAGAGAGATTAGAGCCCACGAACAATACGAGACGGGAATAGAAGAGGAACCGACAGAGGTACTCAAACTACCCTCCGCCACACACCGTCAGGTGGTTTGCGGAGTATGGATGTAGATGTAGATGGTTATTAATACGGTGTGTGATTACAGATGACGGAAGAACATGTTGTGCATCATACTCCCATGCTTGTCGCTAAGGTGGTAGTCTCTTGTGGTAAGGTGTTCCATTCCTCTATCAGCGCGACTGATAACTGCTGAATGGTCGTTGGTGGTTGTGGAGGTGCTGCCACATGTCTGCCCAACCGTTCCCACATGTGTTCGACGGTCCATTAGCCGAATATCCTCCAAGAGCTCCCCCACCTGCGCTGTTCGATGCGGTCGCGCATTACCACCCATATAGATAAAATGAGAGCCGAATGCACCTTTGAATGCTCTCACTTGTGGAAGGAGAAGAGTGTCACAAAAACGTTGACCAGTGAGTGTACACTGTTCGGAGATTTGGAGGTCGGTCCTCCCAAGCAACATCACGCCTCTCCTCACCGTAACACCTGGCTCAACAAAATGATCATGTTCGACAACTTTTGTGGTTGCATAACTTGTTCCCATCTCTCGCCATATGAGGATACGTCCAGAATCACTATTCACACCGATTGTGCGATTATCGGCGGGACACCATGTACTGGTCGTCGGACAGGAACACTGTTCCATGAAGTTGTCTTGCTACTATGTAGCCTTGTATTCGTGCTAAATGTGGCTGGAACTGCAGCGGCTGTTTGGCGTCGGTCCCTTCTTTCCTGTTCACAGTGCAGTGGTTTGTTAATCTACAGGCAATTACAGAGCGGTGGACGGGGAGGGGGGGGTGGGGAGAGGAAGGGTGGGGGGGGGGGGACGTAATAACTTCCGAGAAGTCGACCTGGTCGATCATCTCCTCGCCTGTGTTTGGGAACACTTCCCATGCATATGATCCAAAGCCGTGGGCAGTACCAAACTGTTCGTTCTCCTCACGCTGTGTCCTTCTTCCAGTTTCCCGATGATCTTTCCGATATGGAGGCATCTAAATGTTGTTCCGGGCCATGCTAATGAAGAACACCACCATAGTGCACCGTAACTGCACGCTGACTGACATATAATGTCTTTTTCCGTTCTGTCAGCTGCCTCGCGTTGGTGCTATAGTCACAGTGATCTCACTCCATGTTCAGCTATCTGTGCACGACTGGGAAATCTCTGGCAACATGCTCCTGCACAGTCATTTATTTCCACCGAGTAATTAATATGTTATGTTAATTTATCTATCTCGTCCGTGAGTTTTTCAAAGGCATGTACATACTCCGAAAATGCTGTGAAGTGCAAGACAAAGGGAACTAGCTTACCGTGGTACCACATGTTTGGGTTTCTCCCAATTACTGTCACTTACTGAGTTCAGGCTAAATCACTTCTCAAATTCCTCTGTAGTTAATGCAATTAGTCTTCAAGTTCCCTGGGGGCTGATAGGCAAAATGCTGAAAAATGTTGTTAGAGTCCTCTCTGACACTCTTTGTTGAAACTTTGTAAGTAGCCTTTCAAGGTAAAATTGCGGTATGTTTTCTGCCAATTCATGATTTTTCAAGATTTCTGTGGCATGGTCTTTGGGTGAAAAAAACCTGTGACGGTTCGTGCCACCATTCGTTGTATGCGTTGAATATTTCCTGTTAGTCTTTTATGGTATGTGTGCCACACACATCAGCAATATTGTGTGATGAGAGTCACAAGTGATTTGGTAGCTGTCTCCTTTGCAGATTTATTGTATTTTCCCGGCATCCTGCTACTGAACCGAAATCTGCCACATGTCTTATCTACTACTCAGCCTATATGAACGTTCCATTGCAAATCACTAAAAATTGTTTCACAAAACTATGCATTTACTCTTAATATTTTATGCCGAGTCGTTAATGTACAAGAGCAGAAAAGTCCCAATATACTCCTCATATCTGCCTCTTTTATGTTCAGCTATGACAAAACATTATTTTAATTGCAAAATTTCACCAATAATCTCTTTGCATATCTTTGTGTACACTGTTCTCCCACTAAAAATATATGTGAGTGTGGTGTCACCGCCAGACACCACACTTGCTAGGTAGTAGCCTCTAAATCTGCCTCGTGTCGCCACTATCAGTGATTGCAGACCGAGCGCCGCCACACGGCAGGTCTAGAGAGACTTCCTGGCACTCGCCCCAGTTATACAGCCGACTTTGCTAGCGATGGTTCATTGCCTACTTACGTTCTCATTTGCCGAGAAGATAGTTTAGCATAGCGTACAGCTACGTCATTTGCTACGACCTAGCAAGGCGCCATTATCAGTTACTATTGATATTGTGAATTATGTACCGTCAAGAGCGACGTTCGTCATTAATGGATTAAAGTTAGGTATTCCACCAGCTACGTCCGTTTTTCTAAATTATAATTTCCTTGTCCTGTTCCAGACCTCATGCCAGCCTGTGTGAGCTAACACGCGTGCCTTTCGGCATCCTCTAGTAACACGGTGTTGGCTCTCCTGCCAACCACAAAAGTGAGATGACGTTGAATTGTTCATAAAATAAAGATTGTGAGAAGAATTAATTTAGTAACTTTTTGATTTATAACACATACTACTCACGAATTGTTACAGCCTCACTATCTTTTCCACAAATATTTGATTATCAACTTCTTGACACTTTTAGCACAATTTCAGTCTTCAGATACAACATACAACAAATTCTCACATCTAACTTTCCAAGAAGAACCAAGATTATACATACATCAACGAAATACTTTTACTGTCCGTTGCAGTTTGCCGTGAAAATGGCGGGGTGTTCTGCCACCGAAATATCGGTGATCGCTGAAAGTGTTACCTGGCTGAATTCCCGCAAGTTATTTGAAACATTTTCAAGATGTCTTGTGAGAAAAATGCATGTACGGTTTCACGTGATCGATATTTTTTGAAACCAAGCTGAATACCATTGAAGTCATTGTTATTGTTGTTGTTGTCCTCAGTCCTGAAACTGGTTTGATGCAGCTCTCCATGCTACTCTATCCTGTGCAAGCTTCTTCATCTCCCAGTACCTACTGCAACCTACATCCTTTCGAATCTGCTTAGTGTATTCATCTCTTGGTCTCCCTCTACGATTTTTACCCTCCACGCTGCCCTCCAATGCTACATTTGTGATCCCTTGATGCCTCAAAACATGTCCTACCAACCGATCCCTTCTTCTAGTCAAGTTGTGCCACAAACTTCTCTTCTCCCCAATCCTATTCAATACCTCCTCATTAGTTACGTGATCTATCCACCTTATCTTCAGCATTCTTCTGTAGCACCACATTTCGAAAGCTTCTATTGTCTTCTTGTCCAAACTAGTTATCGTCCATGTTTCACTTCCATACATGGCTACACTGCAAACAAATACTTTCAGAAACGACTTCCTGATACATAAATCTATATTCGATGTTAACAAATTTCTCTTCTTCAGAAACGCTTTCCTTGCCATTGCCAGTCTACATTTGATATCCTCTCTACTTCGACCATCATGAGTTATTTTACTTCCTAAATAGCAAAACTCCTTTACTACTTTAAGTGTCTCATTTACTAATCTAATTCCCTCAGCATCACTCGATTTAATTTGACTACATTCCATTATTCTCGTTTCGCTTATGTTGATGTTCATCTTATATCCTCCTTTCAAGACACCGTACATTCCGTTCAACTGCTCTTCCAAGTCCTTTGCCGTCTCTGACAGAATTGCAATGTCATCGCGCGAACCTCAAAGTTTTTACTTCTTCTCCATGAATTTTAATACCTTCTCCAAATTTTTCTTTTGTTTCCTTTACTGCTTGCTCAATATACAGATTGAATAACATCGGGGAGAGGCTACAGCCCTGTCTCACTCCTTTCCCAACCACTGCTTCCCTTTCATGCCCCTCGACTCTAATAACTGCCATCTGGTTTCTGTACAAATTGTAAATAGCCTTTCGCTCCCTGTATTTTACCCTGCCATCTTCAGAATTTGAAAGAGAGTATTCCAGTCAACATTGTCAAAAGCTTTCTCTAAGTCTACAAATGCTAGAAACGTAGGTTTGCCCTTCCTTAATCTAGCTTCTAAGATACGTCGTAGGGTCAGTATTGCCTCACGTGTTCCAACATTTCTACGGATTCCAAACTGATCCTCCCCGAGGTCCGCATCTACCAGTTTTTCCATTCGTCTGTAAAGAATTCGCGTTAGTATTTTGCAGCTGTGACTTATTAAACTGATAGTTCGGTAATTTTCACATCTGTCAGCACCTGCTTTCTTTGGGATTGGAATTATTATATTCTTCTTGAAGTCTGAGGGTATTTCGCCTGTTTTGTCATGACTGGCTCTCCCAAGGCCGTCAGTAGTTCTAAGCAGTTGAAGTCATTGTGTTGTACACTCCTGGAAATGGAAAAAAGAACACATTGACACCGGTGTGTCAGACCCACCATACTTGCTCCGGACGCTGCGAGAGGGCTGTACAAGCAGTGATCACACGCACGGCACAGCAGACACACCAGGAATCGCGGTGTTGGCCGTCGAATGGTGCTAGCTGCGCAGCATTTGTGCACCGCCGCCGTCAGTGTCAGCCAGTTTGCCGTGGCATACGGAGCTCCATCGCAGTCTTTAACACTGCTAGCATGCCGCGACACCGTGGACGTGAACCGTATGTGCAGTTGACGGACTTTTAGCAAGGGCGTATAGTGGGCATGCGGGAGGCCGGGTGGACTTACCGCCGAATTGCTCAACACGTGGGGCGTGAGGTCTCCACAGTACATTGATGTTGTCGCCAGTGGTCGGCGGAAGGTCCACGTGCCCGTCGACCTGGGACCGGACCGCAGCGACGCACGGATGCACGCCAAGACCGTAGGATCCTACGCAGTGCCGTAGGGGACCGCACTGCCACTTCCCAGCAAATTAGGGACACTGTTGCCCCTGGGGTATCGGCGAGGACCATTCGCAACCGTCTCCAAGAAGCTGGGCTACGGTCCCGCACACCGTTAGGCCGTCTTCCGCTCACGCCCCAACATCGTGCAGCCCACCTCCAGTGGTGTCGCGACAGGCGTGAATGGAGGGACGAATGGAGACGTGTCGTCTTCAGCGATGAGAGTCGCTTCTGCCTTGGTGCCAATGATGGTCGTATGCGTGTTTGGCGCCGTGCAGGTGAGCGCCACAATCAGGAGTGCATACGACCGAGGCACACAGGACCAACACCCGGCATCATGGTGTGGGGAGCGATCTCCTACACTGGCCGTACACCTCTGGTGATCGTCGAGGGGACACTGAATAGTGCACGGTACATCCAAACCGTCATCGAACCCATCGTTCTACCATTCCTAGACCGGCAAGGGAACTTGCTGTTCCAACAGGACAATGCACGTCCGCATGTATCCCGTGCCACCCAACGTGCTCCAGAAGGTGTAAGTCAACTACCCTGGCCAGCAAGATCTCCGGATCTGTCCCCCATTGAGCATGTTTGGGACTGGATGAAGCGTCGTCTCCCGCGGTCTGCACGTCCAGCAAGAACGCTGATCCAACTGAGGCGCCAGGTGGAAATGGCATGGCAAGCCGTTCCACAGGACTACATCGAGCATCTCTACGATCGTCTCCATGGGAGAATAGCAGCCTGCATTGCTGCGAAAGGTGGATATACACTGTACTAGTGCCGACATTGTGCATGCTCTGTTGCCTGTGTCTATGTGCCTGTGGTTCTGTCAGTGTGATCATGTGATGTATCTGACCCCAGGAATGTGTCAATAAAGTTTCCCCTTCCTGGGACAATGAATTCACGGTGTTCTTATTTCAATTTCCAGGAGTGTATATATCTGAGTGCATTGTAAAGCGTCATTTTAAATAAGCAGCTGTGGCGGTGATGTACGAGCGAATCTTCTGCAGCGTAGTCGAAACAGCTGTGGCAATATAGCGGACATCATCCTGTAACGGAAAGTTACTAAGGCGCGGAAGTTTTACTCGGGAGCCCTTACATGTCGTGTATACGTTGCGGATCTCTCCTCATACTATTTCTTTATTTTTTTAGTCCTGAAGAGAGACATTTGTGTTCGTCGGTTTGCCTTGGAGTAGAGGTGCACGCCCGTCCCTTGTCACAATTGGGATTAATTTGTTATCAGTTACGGCGATTACTTTTTAAATAATGAAGAGTTTACCTCATTTTTTCTATCTGACTTGTTTACATTTGACTGTTCCTTTTAGAGGGTGTCCCAGAAATGTTGTGAGAAACTTCGAAGGGTTGTACAGGATGTCTTGAGAAAGAAATCAGGGATGGGAAGCCTGTCCAGAAACATCAGCCAACGACACTCCAGAGCGTCGAACTTATAGGCGCCAGCGCCTGCCACTAGGCCACCCGTTCGGCAGCAAACTTGTCTTTGTACACTGACGGACCATAGGCGGAACGTCTCGCACTGATGTTATTCAGTAATCGCGACTAATTGGCACGATAGCCAGTGGTGGACAGAGCCAGCTGCTGCTTGAAAGTGCCTTGTTTCCCTTGAGTGTAATGCTCTTTTGCCTTGGTGATGACCGTTTCAGTCACGGGGTTTCTCTTGCATGGGGAGAAACACAGAAGATTTCAGTTAATTTCAGGAAAAAATAAAAAAAAAGACTGCAGATGGAAATCCATGTCAGAAACCATCACCCACTAGAGCGACAGAGCGTAACATTCATAGGAGACAGGGCCCGTCTCGGCGGAGGTTCCAGTCCTCCCTCGGGCATGGGTGTGTGTGTTTGTCGTTAGGACAATTTAGGTTAGGTAGTGTGTAAGCTTAGGGGGTGATGACCATACCAGTTAAGTCCCATAAGATTGCACACACATTTGAACATTGTTTGAAGGCCTATCTACACAGCAGCTAGTTCCATCTTCTGCACTGGCAATCGTGGAAATCAGTCGCGATCATTGAATAATGAACAACACTGCGAGAGCTTCCGCCTACAGTCTGCCAACGTACAAAGTCACACTTGCCGCTGAAAGGGTCTGTACGTTTGATGCTTTTTAGTGACGTTACATGACGTTTCCAGACACAAGTTTCTATATCCCTGAGCCGTGGCTAGCTCATGTTATGCATTGGATTATACCTTGTTTGCTATTCTGTGTTTAGTCTCCCGCGGTTATCGCGATTGTGCTGTTATCCTTTTTCTCGGCGTGTGGCAGCAGCGGTGTGTGTCGATATTCGCACCTTTTACTATCTTTGTCCTGGCGCTTATAGTTTCCGGCTGTGCTTTGTGCGGGCAGTTGGTCGTCTGGCGTGGAGTAGCGAGAAAATCTCCGTGGTGCGTGGTTTGGCCGACGCCGCTGGCGGCGTCTACGCGCGGTCGGAGTGTGTGGTGCTGTTCCCATTGCTACGAGGTCCGTGACTCACCGATCATGGACACGAAAGTTGAGTTTTGACTTAATCTACCTGCTAGTCATGACTGTTCGCCTTGTGTCGTTTGGATTTCGTTGTCGGCTGTTGGGGCTTTCCCGAGAGCAACAACGTGTGTTTTAAGTTGGCAAATTTTAGCCACCCTCCGGTGGAGTTTAACTGTACTTGGTTATTTTGAATGGAGGTGCACCAGCGGAATCTTCTGCCTTACGGCTGTTAACATGCCAGTTACCTGCCCTGGCCATTGACCTAAATTCAGCCAACATCTTTTCCTCATCATGTTGTCGCTGTCCAGCACGGTGTGTAGTTTGACAGCTCAATGTGAAATTGGTTGTGGGTGCCAATACCTCAGACGTTGTTCCATTGAACTCCATGTTGTGTGCTGGTCGGGTGGATCGGAAGTTATTTGATCGGTGGGTCCGTTGACTGGCTGTCGGTTGGGTTGTCGTTAGATCGAGAATGGTTTGGGCCGACTGTCTGTCTCACCTAAGCGAGCGTTAGTGTTTGAATTCCAGGCCGACCGTCGGAAACTTCTGAGCGCCGTTGGGTGTACTGCCTTTTCTTAGGTGTTCTTGTTGTTTCTACAGCTTCTAGTCAATTTTTAAATTAAGGTTGTTTTGCCCTTAGGGCGTAAGATTGTTTGGGCCTTCAACCTAATTAAAGAACTGTTTAAAAGTAACGCAATTGCCCTTTTAAAAATTTATTTTGGTTTGAGTCTTAAGTGATGGGCCTTCAGCCGATTTTTAAATTAAATTTGTATTGTTCTTTACGTGTCAGATTGTTTGGGCCTTCAGCATAATTAAAGAACTGTTTTAAGTTAAGGCCTTTTGACATTCTAAAAAATTCTGATTTTGGTTTGAATCTTAATTTATTGGCTTTTAGCTGATTTTAAATTAAAGTGGTCTTGCCCTTAAGATTGTATGGCGTATTCAGCCGGTTATTAAGTTCCAAATATTAATGCTGTTCTTTTTTTAAAAATTTTCTTGGCTCTTGTAATGTTTGGTCAAATAAACAAAGTTGTATGTTCGAGCGTAATTGACAGCCGCTTATTTTGGCCCCTTTCCTCAATTTAAACTAACTGTTCTGTCCTGCGGGTTTAGCAGGGCGTCTCAATCCCTCTAAAACTCCTCGAAGTCTGTCGCAACATTTGTGGGACACTCTGTATATGTTTAGAGAGACCCTCCCTGGCACAGGTTCAGTAGCACTAAGTACCTACACTCCTGGAAATGGAAAAAAGAACACATTGACACCGGTGTGTCAGACCCACCATACTTGCTCCGGACACTGCGAGAAGGCTGTACAAGCAATGATCACACGCACGGCACAGCGGACACACCAGGAACCGCGGTGTTGGCCGTCGAATGGCGCTAGCTGCGCAGCATTTGTGCACCGCCGCCGTCAGTGTCAGCCAGTTTGCCGTGGCATACGGAGCTCCATCGCAGTCTTTAACACTGGTAGCGTGCCGCGACAGCGTGGACGTGAACCGTATGTGCAGTTGACGGACTTTGAGCGAAGGCGTATAGTGGGCATGCGGGCGGCCGGGTGGACGTACCGCCGAATTGCTCAACAGTACATCGATGTTGTCGCCAGTGGTCGGCGGAAGGTGCACGTGCCCGTCGACCTGGGACCGGACCGCAGCGACGCACGTATGCACGCCAAGACCGTAGGATCCTACGCAGTGCCGTAGGGGACCGCACCGCCACTTCCCAGCAAATTAGAGACACTGTTGCTCCTGGGGTATCGGCGACGACCATTCGCAACCGTTTCCATGAAGCTGGGCTATGGTCCCGCACACCGTTAGGCCGTCTTCCGCTCACGCCCCCACATCGTGCAGCCCGCCTCCAGTGGTGTCGCGACAGGCGTGAATGGAGGGACGAATGGAGACGTGTCGTCTTCAGCGATGAGAGTCGCTTCTGTCTTGGTGACAATTATGGTCGTATGCGTGTTTGGCGCCGTGCAGGTGAGCGCCACAATCAGGACTGCATACGACCGAGGCACACAGGGCCAACACCCGGCATCATGGTGTGGGGAGCGATCTCCTACACTGGCCGTACACCTCTGGTGATCGTCGAGGCGACACTGAATAGTGCACGGTACATCCAAACCGTCATCGAACCCACCGTTCTACCATTCCTAGAGCGGCAAGGGAACTTGCTGTTCCAACAGGACAATGCACGTCCGCATGTATCCTGTGCCACCCAACGTGCTCTAGAAGGTGTAAGTCAACTACCCTGGCCAGCAAGATTTCCGGATCTGTCCCCCATTGAGCTTGTTTGGGACTGGATGAAGCGTCGTCTCACGCGGTCTGCACGTCCAGCACGAACGCTGGTCCAACTGAGGCGCCAGGTGGAAATGATATGGCAAGCCGTTCCACAGGACTACATCCAGCATCTCTACGATCGTTTCCATGGGAGAATAGCAGCCTGCATTGCTGCGAAAGGTGGATATACACTGTACTAGTGCCGACATTGTGCATGCTCTGTTGCCTGTGTCTATGTGCCTGTGGTTCTGTCAGTGTGATCATGTGATGTATCTGACTCCAGGAATGTGTCAATAAAGTTTCCCCTTCCTGGGACAATGAATTCACGGTGTTCTTATTTCAATTTCCAGGAGTGTATGATTGCAGAACTTGGGTGGCTTAGTGATAGTTTGGTCTATGGACTAGTATGTATGGCTACGATTAAAATTCAGTGAACAACATTAGGTTATGAGTATTTATTCCAAATTCCAGTGTAAGTCAAACGATTTAAGCACGGCGTGGTAGGAATGTTGTGTACGACCTCACATACACAGGTAAGGAGAGGTAGGCTACAAAGTGGGGTGACAGCTGTCATCATAAAAAAAGTTCAAATGTGTGTGAAATCTTTGTGACTTAACCGCTAAGTTCATCAGTCTCTAAGCTTACACACTACTTAACCTAAATTATCCTAAGGACAAACATACACTCCCATGCCCGAGGGAGGACTCGAACCTCCGCCGGGACCAGCCATACAGTCCATGGCTGCAGCGCCTGAGACCGCTCGGCTAAACCCACGCGGAACTGTCGTCATAGGAAAGCTGAACAGAAGCGGAGACAATCAGCGAACAAGTAACACAGTAAACAGAAGATTTACTTATATTTCTCTATGTGAAAGAAACTCATTAGAATTATTGCATCAAGAAATGAAGCCTAACTCTCTATGTCAACAAGGAAGAGGCTCTCTGAATTAAGCACGAACATCATCAAAGTCCAATTTGCACGAAGTATTGATAAATTAATAGCAATCTCTCTGGTTTCGTATGAGTATCACTAATTATTTAGAACTGGACAACTTGTCAGGCATAGCTATATCCTCTTTTTTGGGCCACAGTATAGAGTTACGATGAAAACTCAGAATAATGGTATGTAACTAAATGGCATCAGTTTCATGTAACTCTAAAGATTTAAGCAGTGCACTCCAGGAAAGTTTTCAGGAGGTACGAATGTCTTCTGTTCCATATTTAGTTGGCGTCTAGAGCGACAATCATGGAAACTGCTCATTCCGCCCAACTGGCGTCTGAGTTTGGTGAACTACAGTCATTTGCTAGGTACCCTACTCCAGCACCAGTACGATGTGATCTGACCAGCTGAAATGGAATTCACCTGAGCTACAGCCACCCGTAGAGCTGTGCAAGTTAAGTTTTCTGTGTCATTTCCCTGAATTTCCCTTCACATGCCTGAAGTATCAACTCTGCACCAAAAAATCTTCTTCATACCCCAAATATATGATATGTCGTGCGTTATAGGTCGCATAGCTTGTGCTGTCCTGGTAGGCGAATGTACGAGGGGCGTTCCATAAGTAACGTAATACGTTATTTATGTGAAAGCAGACTGGTTTTATTCAGGATTACAATACACCATATTATTTCTTACTCTTTGCTCAAATAATCCTATTTTTCAACATAATCTCCTTACAATGATGCGGCTTTATGCCATCATAGTCGGATAACCTGTATGACTACATAGTACCACTCTACTGATCGATGTTGGGTCCACCACCTTGCTGCCTCAAAAACCTCTCTATCGTCCATGTACTGTTTCCTGCAGAGTGCATCCTTTATTGGACCAAACAGATGGAAGCCGGAAGGTGCGAGAACTAGGTTGCAGGGTGGATGAGGAAGAGGAGTACAACGAAGTTTTGTGAGGTCCTCTGAGGTGCGCAGAATAGTGTGAAGTCTTGGGTTGTGATATGAAAGGAGAATTTCGTTGGCATTTTTGTGGCGACGAGCATGCTGAAGAACAACATCGTAGGAGCCACAGGTATATGCAGCTGGCCGGCAACCAGGAGATCACACAGGTTTGCGCAACCTCGTTGAGAAAACAGACGCCTGGTCCAACGACTCACCGGGCTTTTGTTCACTGCCAGGTCTATGTAGACATCCTGCAAGCGCCTATGAATATCTACGATGCTCTGGTTTTCCGCCGAAAGAAACAGTGTCAGCTCTCTGCATGGAACGCATCACCTTTACAGAAGTCATTTTGAAGGCTACATGTAACCCCGGCACGTACCGGAATTTCATGAAACTGTAGAAGCTGAAATGAGAATATTCCACAACAAATTCCACACCTTTCCAACCGAAGTTAGCTGAGATAAAAATGTTGTATTGGTTATTGAACACTCCTCCTACAATTTGAATTACAGGGATTGGTTACAACAGGGTCTCACTGCCAACTAGACCATCTGACCAAAAGTCTCCCGACACCTCTATACAATGCGGTATTCGCCAGTAGATGTCACAACAGACGGACCTGCAGATATAAAAAGTGGAGGGGAGCATTGCGTCGTTAGAAGAGGCGTAGAAATAACAAAATGGTTCACACGGGAGGGGTCAGTGACTTCGAACTTGGGCTAGTCTGGCATGTCACCCGAGTAACAGATCCATCCGTCACATTTAAGACCTTCTAAAGCTGCCCAAGTCGTCCGTTCGCGGTGTGACTGAAGTGGAAACGCGCAGGAACCTATAGCTTAATCAAGACAAGGGAAAGTTAAATCAAGACAAGACAGATCGTGTGTACGGAAGAACAGGGGCTGCCCACCACTGCAGAAAGTGTATGTAAAAAATCAGGGGAAGGAATCACCAGTGAGTTTAAAAGTGCTAAGAACATTGCAGATAGCACAGTAACTGTTCCTAGATAGTTAAAAAGAATGGGTTAAAATGCAAGTAGCCTCCCATAAGCTACACATCTTAGTAGAGAATACTAAGCGACGCTTAAGGTGAGACTGATGCCATTGAACAATGGATGACTCAAAGCGAGTGTTTTGAGTTGATGTGGAAATGCGATGGAAGAGTTTGGTTCGTTGAATGCCTGGAAAACGTTACCTGCCACCAAGTAAGTATAGTGCCAACTGTGAAGTATGGGGAGGTAGTGTTATGATATGAAGGTTATTTTTCATGGTTAGGCTATGTTGCTGTTAATGCGCATAAGGAACCACTAAATGAGGAAGGATGTGAACATATTTTACATCACTGGGTACTACGTACAGCAGAAGAATAGTTTGGTGACGATAGTTCTTTGTACCAGCATGACGCACACTATCATAAGGCAGCACCTGTTCTCCAACGGTTTGTGGAACATAACATTTCCTGAAATGAACTGGACTGCCGAGATCCCAGACCTGAGTTCAATGAAATACATTTGGCATGAGTTAGAACGAGTACTTCTTTCAGGTTGAAATGGTTCAAATGGCTCTGAGCACTGTGGGACTTAAGAATTGAGGTCATCAATCTCCTAGAAATTAGAACTACTTACACCTAACTAACCTAAGGGCATCACACACATCCATGCCCGAGGCACGATTCGAACGCAGCAGTCGCGCGATTCCAGAACGATGCGCCTAGAACCGCTCGGCCACACCGGCCGGCACTTCGTTCTGGATCCCAGCGTACAGCATTACTGGTTTCGGCTGTTGAGGAGAACTGACAGACATTCAAACAGTTTATTGAAAGTGTCCGCAGCAGAGTTAAGGCCCAAATAAGGGTGAAGGGTGAATACATTCTGTATTAATGTCCACTAATAGGTGGCTGGGTACAGTACAAGTTGTAGGTAACCTTCCGCTGTAGTTCAGAAAGTGTCTTCTAGTATTAATCACATGTGAAGCATAAGTTTATATTTATTAAAAATGCACTGGTCCAGGTAGGACCACTGAGTGTACATCAACTCACTTACATGCTGATGACTAATTGATATAACGGTGTCGAGGGTGACTGCTCGTGCACCGTCGGTTACGACGGGAATTACAGGGTGGCTAGATGTGGGCTGCGATTCTTTGGTGAAGATACATGAGGTGTGCAACGATAGTAATCCGATCACGTTTACAATAAATTCCTTTTGTAGTTTGTTGGCAGTCATTGATTTGAAACTCCAAGTAACCCTGTCTGACGACGTGAAGAGCAGGGCGTTTCCCACTTCATAGGCCCTAGCTGTTGCGCCGCCAGGGTTTCAGAGTCCCCGGCTGGGGAACGTTTGGCTGCATCACGATCCAGTGCGCTGAGCGTAGAAATCTTCTGTTGACACCCAGGCGAGGGCAGGGTTGGCTGGGTCCTCACTTCCTATTTCAGGACCATGGAAAAGTGCAGGACTGCCAGTTGTTTGCGCAGCGGGCAGCGGTACGCCCACCGGCGGTGGTAGAAGCGTCTATTGGCACAGCACTGGGAGGCTCAGGCACGGAGTTGTGTAGATACGCAGCTGTTAGAGTGTTGACAGTCTGCTTCAGGTCGCTTTAATGCCACTGCTTATCGCTGACTTTGCGATGGTGATGGTGTCTTTGTGCCACGCTGAATTTTCTGGAGTAGAGGCGCCGACCGGCTGTCATAAATGACAGCGAACTGGGCTGTAATACTATCTGGTGACTGGCCTGATTTCGTCGTATGGAAGTTCGTGATGCGGGAGCAGTGGTGGTCCTTCAGGTCATGGGCCGATGGCTGGCACTGATTTACTCCAGTGTGGACTGGTTACTAATCTGGTGGTCAGTCTCCAAGTCCGTTATAACTTTTCGCCTTTACACTGACAAAGAAAATCCATTTTAAGTTCTAAGGTACTAACAGTTCGCCAACTGCCTAACACACAGTGAAAATACAAATTCACTTTAAAGTACTAACCTAACACATAAAAGAAACGAATGAAGCAAATGAAGATTTCACATTAAGCTGGCTAGCTAATAAACAGAGAAAGTACAAACACACTTAAAAGTGCTAAACAGACACCCAAATTGCATCACGGAAAGCTTAATGTTGTATCTTATCACCTTTAGCAAATGATACTTATTCATTATTCAAAATAAATGAATTTAGATCATGAAACTATGTTTTATTAATGTACGATCTACAGGTGTTCTACCACTCTTTTACTGACGAATTTTATTTCGTGATTTGTATGTGCTGATGTGATTCACTTCGAACGAACTCTGCCTCGGTAGCAGATCAGTCGAAGAGCTGAGGATATTACTCTCCATGTGTGGGGTCAGGGGGCAGTGATTTCGTTTTTTCACAGTGGACGTATGACTTTCGTTATATCTTGCGCTGACTACGAAAGCAAATGGATTTCAACATGAAATAATAACCGTAATTCGTAGACGATATTGATACACTTCTCATGTCTGGCAAAAAACCTCTTATAGCTCTGATGTCACTCGTGCCACAATGAAATTAAAGTTGTCACTAGGTCAGTACAAAAATAAGACCGAGCGAGGTAGCGCAGTGGTTAGCACACTGGACTCACATTCTGGAGGAGGACTGTTCAAACCCGCGTCAGGCCATCCGGATTTAAGTTTTCCGTGATTTCCCTAAATAGCTTCAGGCAAATTCCGGGATGGTTTCTTTGAAAGGGCACGGCCTATTTCCTTCCCCATACATTCCCTAATCCAATGAGACCAATGACCTCGCTGTTTGGCCTCCTCCCGACCAACCAACCAACCAACTAATCAATCAACTAAAAATAAAACGATATCCGTAACAATCTCTCTTGCGTAGAGCAATTCCTTGAGGAAGTGATGCACAAACGATTGTGCTTAACCGAAAAAAAAAATCAAGCGTTGGTGGAACTACTAAGGTATAACGAAATGCAGCCAAATTAGAATTATATTAATACCTTCAGCTGCTGACGGGCGTTGATATCGATCAACGAGGACAGGCGAAAATGTGTGCCCCGACCGGGACTCACACCAGGGAGTTACTGCTTACATAGCAGACGCTCTATCCATTTGAGCCTCTGACAACACAGGGAATACTGGAATTGCAGCTACTATCTCGCGCTCGCTCTCGCGAGACCCACATTCCAACCTTGTATGTCCACACATTACATTTGCAGTGTCACATCCCAACACACTCATTACTCGTGGATTACGTTCTTACCAAGTCCCGTAAGAATTCGGGGAATATGTGTGCATCCGCACAGAAGAAGGTTATAGCCGGTATTGCCAGAACTATATACTTATATGGACATGTTGTCTGATCTTTTGGAGATGTCGGAAAGAACAGATACCATATCTTTCAGAGATGTCCGAAAGAACAGATACCACATCCATATAAGTATATAGTTTTGGCAGTACCCGCCATAACCTTCTTCTCTGTGCGGATGCACACATATTCCCCTACATCTTACAGGACTTGGTAAGAATGTCATCCACGAGCATTGAGTGTGTTGGGGTGGGACATTGCAAATGTAGTGTGTGGACACACAATGTGAGAATGTGGGTCTCATGAGAGCTTGTGCCGAGATAGTCCCTGCAGTCGCACTGTTCTCTGTGCCCTCGGTGGCTCAGATGGATAGAGCGTTTGCCAGATGAGCAGAAGATCCCGGATTCAAGTCCCGGTCGGGGCACACATTTTCGTCTGTCCTCGTTGGTATATATCAACGCCCGCTAGCAGCTGAAGGTATTAATACAATTCTAATTTCGTTGTAGACGGCTGCAGGTCATCAATGGTGTCTGTTCTTCCGGACAAGTCCGAAAGAACAGATACCAGATCCATATAAGTATAAAAAGCAGCCAAGACTGGTGCCTCTGACGTAGTTTCGAATAATGTACAACCTATGGAACAACAGAGAAGCTTTTAAGTGGACTTGTGGAAAGTACAGAAACTGTATAATCGATGTTCGTTCAATAATAAAAACTCATTAGCTCAATATCCAATTTAAAATACACCAAATATAAAGGAATAAACTTCAGTAGCGAATGCAAATTATGAAGCAAACTGTTAAGTGGTTTTTCTACAGGGATATGTTACTACTCTTCGCAGTTGCAGTGGAGACAAATTTATCAGTGGAAAGTGGAAGTGATCCGATGGGCAAAAAGAAGGTATAAGACATCAAGACTGGTAAAAACTAACGTTATACTCAGCACATCTCTGAAGGAAAAGAATTTACTTTGAATGATTTGCAATAGCAGAGAACGCTATTCGGAGATCCCAATAAATTTTTATCTGCTTCTTTTTACCACAGGACAATTTACATTAAGCTGGACTGGGTCTGCAAGGTTCAGTAAGTTACTTACAGACGTGTCAGAATTAGAAGCAAAATAGGAAACTAACTTTCTGTCAATCTGTCTATAGATAAAGAAGCTAAAACTAATCCTGTGAATGCATATGCATAAACGCGATAGACGCACATTTCAAGGACTTGATTATGAACGACTCAAGCATAAATCCTACAGACAGTCTACAGGAAACGAAGTATATATGACCGGAGCCAAGGACCTCATGCAAGATATACATCCAGTATTCCAAAAAATGGTTCATATGGCTCTGAGCACTATGGGACTTAACACCTGAGGTCATCAGTCCCCTAGAACGTAGAACTACTTAAACCTAACTAACCTGAGGACATCAAACACATCCACGCCAGAGGAAGGATTCGTACCTGCGACCGTAGCGGTCGCGCGGTTCCAGAATGTAGCGTCTAGAACTTCTCGGCCATGTATTCCAAAATGTAGCCTGATCAAACATCCATTCGAACATTTTGAGAATCTAGTTCCAGTCTTTCAAGAACGCTTGGATTTCTACTGCCTCTCTCTGACTACTTAATTTGTTAAGCAAGCCTAAGGTCACATGCAGCTCAGCTTAGGTCTGGACACGAGACATCATTTCACAGAATACAGATAATGACTGGTACAGTCTCACACTCTTGTGAGCGGTCTTAGCGATGATCTGGATCAAGACACGTGACGTTAGAATCAGTCGGGTTCTACAAATTACTGGCAAGCGGCAGCAAGTGGGTTTCCTTCGGAGTAAAGGTTTTATAATTTCCCTACTTGTTTCTGGAAGCCGTCGGTCGAGCAGGGATCTGTTCCGACATGAGTAAAAAGTCGGTAAATGTGTCAGAACTTCTTTAAGAGGCAAATCATTTCCTTAATGTGTCGTTTAGTCTAGAGGCCATTTTTCTGGGATAGTTTGCTCTGCTACAGCGGCCATGCATATCATAAGGGTCTGATATGAACTGGTGCAGTACATTCCACTCTGACTACCTGTAGTTATGTAAATATTGTTGGGCTCTACGGTCAGGAACACGGAACCTGAAGGATGGAGCCTGCTAAAGACTTTAGGAACTTTGCCTGCTAACACTCATAAATAAAAGGCAACTCCTGTGAGACATTAGCCCTTACATTACTGGAATTAAACAACACCTAGTTCTAGCTAAAACAAGAACGGCATTAACAGCACACACAGTACCATAAAAATAATACTTGGATAGTCAGACAGTTGTGTAAATACACCGTGCGTGCATTAATATCGATACATGCAACTCATTAATCCTCTTTGTACTTCATATCATAACAACAGGTTCTCCGGCATCCTACCAAATGGAGAGTGGCTGCTCCAGAACTAACCACATGTGAGCTCTCTGCTGCGAGGGTTTTCCTAGGGTTCTTCACGGAGGACGGTGGCTCACTTCGTCCTGTTTGGATGGCCATACGTAAGAGTGAAAAGTGTGCCAACAACATTCGAAGAACTACTGCTTCCTGGTACCTTCACGGTCACGTTGTTAGCGTCTTCAGAGTCGGCACGTGTCTCATTTCTACTGCATTGCTTTGTGGACGCCTGGGTGCCAGTATTTACAATACAGACAAGGATCAAGAACAGAAACGGTGTGCACCTACTGTAACGTGTGGCTAAATTACTGGTTGTGATTCGGGAAAACCCCTGTTCTTTGAGGAAACTTCGATGTAAGAGGTCCATGACTAAGGAATTTATTACTAGCGCACTCGAGCAGATGTAACTTCGATGGACTGCTCACGCGCTGTCTGCGATATGTAAGCCACAATAGAATCGCAGACCAGAAAGCAGTGTCGGCAGCTGTAGTGGTGGTAGCTCGCTGTCGGGCGGTAGGGTCAGGTCGCTCGTAGAGAGCAGTTGTATTAGCTGTATAGCTCACAGAGATCACTTGAGTCCTGTATGAAATTACAAAGGCCGGTCTTGGAGAACGATGGCGGTGCCTGAGCGATGTAGTATAAGGTAAAAGCAGAAATTATTTTTATTTATTGCAGCGCGCATATGTAATTTGCAACGCCTGATTTTGTACTATTCTTATATCAGAGTCGCATGTATATATTTTTCAATAATTTTTCAATAATAATATGTCTTATAAAGATAACTTTTCACAGTCATTCATCTGAATTTAAAGATTTTTACTAACTTCTCCTATTCATGTTGTTGTTGTTGTTGTGGTCTTCAGTCCTGAAACTGGTTTGATGCAGCTCTCCATGCTACTCTATCCTGTGCAAGCTTCTTCATGTCCCAGTACCTACTGCAACCTACATCCTTCTGAATCTGCTTAGTGTAGTCATCTCTTGGTCTCCCTCTACGATTTTTACCCTCCAAACTGCCCTCCAATACTAAATTGGTGATCCCTTGATGCCTCAGAACGTGTCCTACCAACCGATCCCTTCTTCTGGTCAAGATGTGCCACAAACGTCTCGTCTCCCCAATCCGATTCAATACTTCCTCATTAGTTATGTGATCTACCCATCTAATCTTCAGCATTATTCTGTAGCACCACATTTCGAAAGCTTCTATTCTCTTCTTGTCCAAACTATTTATCGTCCATGTTTCACTTCCATACATGGCTACACTGCAAACAAATACTTTCAGAAACGACTTCCTGATACATAAATCTATATTCGATGTTAACAAATTTCTCTTCTTCAGAAACGCTTTCCTTGCCATTGCCAGTCTACATTTGATATCCTCTCTACTTCGACCATCATGAGTTATTTTACTTCCTAAATAGCAAAACTCCTTTACTACTTTAAGTGTCTCATTTCCTAATCTAATTCACTCAGCATCACTCGATTTAATTTGACTACATTCCATTATTCTCGTTTCGCTTATGTTGATGTTCATCTTATATCCTCCTTTCAAGACACCGTACATTCCGTTCAACTGCTCTTCCAAGTCCTTTGCCGTCTCTGACAGAATTACAATGTCATCGGCGAACCTCAAAGTTTTTACTTCTTCTCCATGAATTTTAATACCTTCTCCAAATTTTTCTTTTGTTTCCTTTACTGCTTGCTCAATATACAGATTGAATAACATCGGGGAGAGGCTACAGCCCTGTCTCACTCCTTTCCCAACCACTGCTTCCCTTTCATGCCCCTCGACTCTAATAACTGCCATCTGGTTTCTGTACAAATTGTAAATAGCCTTTCGCTCCCTGTATTTTACCCTGCCATCTTCAGAATTTGAAAGAGAGTATTCCAGTCAACATTGTCAAAAGCTTTCTCTAAGTCTACAAATGCTAGAAACGTAGGTTTGCCCTTCCTTAATCTAGCTTCTAAGATAAGTCGTAAGGTCAGTATTGCCTCACGTGTTCCAACATTTCTACGGATTCCAAACTGATCCTCCCCGAGGTCCGCATCTACCAGTTTTTCCATTCGTCTGTAAAGAATTCGCGTTAGTATTTTGCAGCTGTGACTTATTAAACTGATAGTTCGGTAATTTTCACATCTGTCAGCACCTGCTTTCTTTGGGATTGGAATTATTATATTCTTCTTGAAGTCTGAGGGTATTTCGCCTGTCTCATACATCTTGCTCACTAGATGGTAGAGTTTTGTCAGGACTGGCTCTCCCAAGGCCGTCAGTAGTTCCAATGGAATGTTGTCTATTCCAGGGGCCTTGTTTCGACTCAGGTCTTTCAGTGCTCTGTCAAACTCTTCACGCAGTATCGTATCTCCCATTTCATCTTCATCTACATCCTCTTGCCTATCGCTAAGTCCCAAGTGACAGAAGAGAATCGCGGATGACTCATGTTATAAGAAGGGTGCAAGGACGAACCCGAAAAATTGCTAAGGAATATCCTTAACATCGGTTTACTGCATAATTCTAGAACATATTCTCATTTCGGATATAGTAAACTAGCTTAGCGCCCTCTGCTTCACTCGCGTAAACTGTATGGTCTGCAGATTTTTTTGTTTTTATTTCATCGGATTTTTGTTGTTGTTCACATACCGCAAACACCTTCTAAGCTTTTCACGCTAGTTCTGGTCGTATACACTTCTGGCCAAAAAGCGATGCTGGTAGCTGGTGTCAACAGTTTTTGTTAATTACGCCCTTGAATTCTTGTGAAGATATTTCCATGCCAAATTTCGTCCACTAAAAAATATTTCTTTACATTTAACCGAGAAGTGAAATACCAATCTTCATAAAGTTACCTTTAAATTTTTTATAATGTAACGATGAATTTTCTAAAACTTTTCATCCCCTATTGCACTCCCTTAGAAACTGAATTTCCAGAAACACTGAAACAGGTATATTTTTATTTGTAATCGAGAAGTCAAATACCAGCTGTCATATACGTAGCCTTAAAAAGGCTATAGCATTTCTTTAGTAGTTTCTAATCAAAAAAAAATTTCACACACTGTTTTACCCCCTTAGTGACTGAATTTACAAAAATGGTGAAACACTTATTTTATTTGTTTGACTGAGAAACCGAATACTAGTTTTCGTAGTTGTAGCTTAAAAATTTCCTTAATAGCGACATACTTTCAAAAAGCCTTTAATCCCGTATGTCACCTCCTTAGGAGTGGAATTTTGGACAATCCCTTTTTAAACGATGCCTGCAGAATTAGATCCACACCCCGTCAAATTTCTATCCTTAGAGGTTTGGGCTGGGCGATGATGAGTCAATGAATCAATCAGACACTATTTCTCCCCCTTAGGGGCTGAAATTCCAAAAACAGTGAAACGTGTATTTTTTCATCTCCAACCTAGAAGCCAGACACCAATTTTAAAAGATTTAGCTCAACTGCTTGCAAAATGAAATACTTTCATAAAAATTTTCTTGCGCCATTTCCTCCATTTGGCATGAACTTCCAAAAACAGTGAAAATGCGTTTTCTTGACTCTAACTGAGAAACCTAATTTAAATTTTCATGGATTTAGTTTTAAAAATGCTTTCGTAATAAAATATTTTCATAAAAAATCTCATCCCCTCTTTCACATCTTTAGGGGTCCAATTTCCAAAAACAGTGAAACATGTGTATTTTAATTGTAATCGAATACTCAAATATCAATGTTCTTAGATGTAGCTTTACAAATGGTTTAGTAGTTCTGTAATAATGATATACACCATGTGAACAAAAGTATCCGTACACCAGAAAAATATTAGGTGCATTGTGCTGCCACCTACTGCCAGGTACTCTATATCAGAGACCTCAGGGGTGATTAGACATCGTGAGACAGCAAAATGGGGCGCTCCGCGAAACTCACGCACTTCGAACGTCGTCAGGTGACTGGACGTCACTTGTGTCATACGTCTGCACAAGAGATTTCCACACTCTTAGCTCCGGCTGGAGTGGCCGAGCGCTTCTAGGCGCTACAGTCTGGAACCGCGCGACCGCTACGCTCGCAGGTTCGAATCCTGCCTCGGGCATCGACGTGTGAGATGTCCTTAGGTTAGTCAGGTTTAAGTAGTTCTAAGTTCTAGGGGACTGATGACCTCAGCACTTAAGTCCCATAGTGCTGAGAGCCATTTGAACCTCACTCCTAAACATCCATAGATCCATTGTTTCCGATGTGATAGTGAAGTGGAAACATGAAAGGACCCGTACAGCACAAAAGCGTACAGCCGACATCCTCTGTTGACTGACAGAGACCGCCGACTATTAAAGAGGGTGGTAATGTGTAATAGGTAGATATCTATCCAGACCATCACATAGGAATTCCAAACTGCATCAGGATCCACTGCATGTACTGTGACATTTAGACGAGGTGTGAGAGAGCTTGAGTTTCATGGCCGAGTGGCTGCTCATAAGCCACACTTCACGCCGGTAAATACCAAACGACGCCTCGCTTGGTGTAAGGAGCGTAAACATTGGACGATTGAACAGTGGGAAAACCTTGTGTGGAGTGACGAATCACGGTATACAATGTGGTGATCCGATAGCAGGGTGTGGGTATGGCGAATGTCCAGTGAACGTCATCTGTCAGTGTATGTAGTGGCAACAGTAAAATTCGGAGGCGGTGGCGTTATCGTGTGGTCGTGTTTGTCATGGTTGGGGCTTGCACCCCTTGTTGTTTTGTGTGGAACTATCACAGCACGAATATAAATACAGTAAACTCTATAGACTCTGGCGTGATTGCCACTTGCCAGAAAGAAAAGGTCAGATCTGTCGTAGAAAAATACTTAGAATCTAAAAATTTCGGGAGTTGCTCCTCTAAACTCTTAGGTTTTGTCCGAACAGGTAAAATAATCTCATTAATTGCATGAGCATTCAAAACAATTATGATATTCCTGTTTTCTTTACAACAAGTAAAGGGTTGCAGTAAGGTGACGTGGAAGGTTCGATGATTTTCCTCTGTAACATTTGTTCCAACTCGTGCCACACAGCAGGTCCCTGGGATAATGGCACATTACAGTTTTTGTGGGAGAAAATCTGTTGAGGCTTAACTTATGTTTTATACACATATGTGTTGATCACACCTGGTCGACCGCTGCAGCCGCAGGTTCGAATCCTGCCTCGGGTATGGGTGTGTGTGGTGTCCTTTGGTTAGTTAAGTTTAAGTAGTTCTAAGTTCTAGGGAACTGATGACCTCAGAAGTTAAGTCCCATAGTGCTCAGACCTATTTGAACCATTTTTGAACACCTGGTCGTTTGCTAAATACCTGCATATACTTGGACAAAACATCATAAAGTTCATTACATTTATGATGTGTGATAGCTGTGGTTTCTCATACTTCTTACTAATTAACGTTTTCAAGTCATTAAACTCTGTATCAGGTACATGTGTGTGTGTCAACATCATCAATGTCCCGTATTAACTGAATTTGTACCCTGTACAATATTTATTGTGCTTCAGAGTCCTGGTATCCAAGCCAATTGAAATTTCACTGCCCTTATGTCTACGTAATCATTTACGTTGGGAGAAGTCAATAGTGCTGTCCTTCTCGCACAATATATCTACACCGAAAATACAATTAGTGACGAGGTTTTGCATGACGAGGAATGGCCATTGTACGATTCCGTTACCTACCTTGACTGTCAAAAATACCTGTTTCTTAACACTGGAAGACTTATTGCCTACAGCAGTTAAAGTTTTACAGTTCTGGACAGAATATTCTGGTGTGGGTTCAAACTCGCACATTTTCTTGTGAAAATCAAAGGACAAGACACTAGCAGCCAAATACCACTCACAGCACCAGTAGTTGAGGCCAAAGGAACTTCATTGGATGATGAACGACATAGTGTGTTTTGTTGTAACAGTTCATCAGACAAGTTTTCGTCATGATTATACCTTACCAATAATAGTGGTTGCTGAATACAACTGTCAGGTACATGATCACTGCAAAGTGGGTGCGACAAATAATAAATTTAAATCGAAGTCGCCCCTAAAATCTTCACAGCCACAGCCTAGGGCACAGTAGTGACTATTTTTAGTCTGACGTCGTCACATTTGTGGTGGTTGCAGACACAGGCGATATGGAGTATCACTAGTTACGTCGATAATATTTACATTTGGGTGTTTTTTATTCCAGTCTCCGAACTGTTGCGATCGTTGCGTTTTCATGTCGCAGCGTTTCTACACTGAGCAACGTAGTTGTTGTTACTCGAGGTCTGTTGCTGGTATGTTGAGGATTGTTAGTTATTTTTGTTTCTCTTAAAATTTTGGTTACCATTCCTATAATTATTATTACCTTTGTAGTGGTTGCTGTTGTTGTTTTTGTTGCGCTGTCACTTATTTGGATTGATAGAATAAGAATTGTTACAAACGCTGTTTGTGCTGTGTTGGTTCTGTTGTGTATATACATTTGCCAGTTGAAGTGGTTGATTCTATTGGCTTGCGTGTCCGACAGCAGCCAGCGAGCCGGAATTGGGTTTTCTACCCTGCGTATTTTGCATGGCGCTGGTGTAAACATTGTAGCAATTGTTTTGCCGTACGGCACGCTGGTCTTCTTAAAGCATATCAACAGAATCCAGCACTGTGAGAAAACACTCTGGGTCGTTCTCTGGGACATGCATAAGTTTTTCTTTGATATTAAACGTCAGTCTTGCCTCCAGGCGTGGAGGGTGTCGCGCGTTGCAACCGGCTCGTCAAAGAAATGTCCCATATTTAAATATTTCTCAAAATACCGGCGCTTAATTTCCGTGCTTATGATTGAATGGTTCAGGATCCATAATGTGCATACAAAGTCGTTCCTCTACAGATGATGACCAAAATTTCTCTAACTGCTCGTATGTGACGCATTTTTTCATTATACGCCCATACAGCAGCGTCGCTTTGCATATGACCGACAAAACATGAGCTATCCTCTTACGATCACTCCACGTACAAGGAAATGCATGTCTGAAGGCTTTAAGAAAGATGACAGGATGCACGGTTCGTCTTTCAGGTATAAATGCGCTGAAATTTTCAGTGTTTTATGAGGCTCTCTTCCTCGACATTATAGTAATGTGTAGTTACCGAATGATTACTGTAAGGTTCCCCTCGCGAGTGGCAAGAAAATATTGATGATTATCACGACCGCAATGCAGTGTGTCATGTCAAGGTGCCTACTGCTTCTCTTTTGAATACGTAGTGTGCGGTGTGTATGCGTCATAAATGTACGTCTATTCATTGTCAGACTTTGTGTTTTGGTTGCTATTACCGCCATTGCACACTGGTTGTACGTAATCGTCAAACTGTTTCGATTGCGAAGCAGCAGATTGTACGGCTTGACTGCTTACATGTTTGTTGTTATTTATAAATTCCACGACACTATCATGGACAACAGCCGGAAATTTTTCTTGTAAGCACTCGTCAAAATATTTGTCTTTTTGCCGTGAAATTCTCTACTGATGCATGAGAAATGGTTGTAAGTGCGCAGTCTTACTTTATCAGAAAGCTGTTTGTCAATTGTGTCAACCTTGTTTTCGACATCAACTATACGCGTGTTTATATCATCATGCACTCCCGGATAAGATCTAACATGAGTAAATACAGACTCGCATGTTTTACTGATATTGCTTACTTGTGCTTGGATATCTGTCACATCTTTATTTATGTTTTCTTGTTGTAATGTAAGCTCTGAAAATTTCGCTTTGAGATCGGCCACTTGTTCAGTCGGTCTGTTTTTTATCTCTTCACCACGGCTACACAAAGTGTCGCTTGACATTTTAAGCGCAGCTAAATCTCATTTAATTTCATCTTGTCGTGTTTTCATTTGATTCTGCATGGATTCCATCCGATTTTTGTTGTGAGTCGTCATGAGCTTTTGTTCGTTCATCTGTTTCGTAATAGCATCTTACATACTGGCAACACTTGTGCTGTGCAACTGTTCCGCTCCCGCCACGTCGTTAGACATGACGTCAGCCACCAAAATGGCTTCAGAACAAGATTTAGGCATATTACCGGTAGACGGTCTATTATATAAATTCACGTCACCAGAATAGTCAGTAGTCAGAGTCGGATTGCGTCTGTGTCAGCAGTCTCTGGTTCTCCATCTTTGGTAGTTTCCTGGTCAATACCATGCCACACATAATGTAGGACACAATAAAAATTTAAACTCGTATGTGTAATCAGAATAAATGTAAAAATTAATTTCTCTGTGCGACCATGTCTGAACAATAAAATAACTGTCGTAAGTAAGGGTGGAATTTTGAACACTAATGGCTGCACGCCATATTATGTCGCACACAACTAAAGTCGCCCATTTTGTGAACTGATAAAACTGTATTGTTGCACTGCATAAAAACGAAAATAATTTTGGAAACCGTGGTGTAGAATATAATCACTGCTACGGAAACGGAAAATTGTGATAGCTTTACCAAGGAAGCTATGATAATACAAAGCGCTTGGGCAAGACTGCTGGCGTAAAGATGTGGTGCCTTACCTAGTAATCGCGATTGCAGAGTAACTTCAGGTGTCGACATACAATTCGTCTTACTTCAATGTATTCCGGTCTCGTATCCAATTTTTAGTATCAAAAAAAAATGGTTCAAATGGCTCTGAGCACTATGGGACTCAACATCGATGGTCATCAGGACTACTTAAACCTAACTAACCTAAGGACATCACATAACACCCAGCCATCACGAGGCAGAGAAAATCCCTGACTCCGCCGGGAATCGAATGCAGGAACGCGGGCGTGGGAATTTAGTGTCCAATAAACTTGTAACAAAAGGAAGACAATATAGTACATATAACAATGTTTCCAGGCACGAAGTCGCCAATTTAATTTTAATTGTTTGTTCGTTTCTGGATCGAGACAATACAATGAATTATAGTAATCCATATTAAATATCATACAAACTCTCGGCGCTTTAGCATATCATTTTTTGTTAAAGGTCCGTTTATGTATTCATTAACCGTGTTTCTTCTCTCTGTATTTGAAATCGGGCTTCGTAATAAGGCAGCACACGAAGACGAAGTAAATATTCCAGAATTCGAATAAATTCGGTGCCGAAGCTGCCACAAATATTTATATGGGTTCTGGTAATTAATTTTCCGTTGACAAGATTGCAGCCGCTATCTAGGTATGGTCCAGTGATCTTAAAAACGGAAGCAGCGTTACTGTGTTAAAGGCCGTTCATCACAGCGAGTATGATGCGAGATGAAACATGAATGTTTCAGCGGTTCCTGCGCCAGTAACGCCTTTATTTTGCAACACGTGAAAACAGAATTTTAGGAAACTTACATTAACGTTCAAGAAGACGGGAGAATACTGTTTAGCGTTCCTTAAAACAAGTAATGAGCAGAACTTCATTTCACATCATGCTCCTTAACCGGCCTAAAATCTCTCTCAGGTTGAAGTTAAACAGGGTGTTAGAGACTGTGTAATGATGTAGGCCTGTGTATAAATATACATGTTTTGAAATGTTTGTTTCATTACGAAAATGATTAATTCACTTAACGCTTTCCTAAGAGATAAACTTCCCCCCTTTCAAATTAACATTATAAATGTAGACCAGATGTGGCTTGAATTCAAAGAAATAGTATCGGCAGCAGTTGAGAGATTTATACCAAATAAATTAACAAACAATGGATCTGACCCTCCTTGGTTCACAAAACGGGTCAGAACACTGTTGCACAAACAACTAAAAAAAAGACATGGAAAATTTAAATAGACGCAAAAGATTGACGATCTTTTACAGAAGCTCGAAATTTAGAGCAGACTTCAATGCTTATAATAGTTTCCAGAACGAAACCCTTGTCTCGAAACCTGCCAAAAGATCCAAAGAGAAAATAGTAGTATGTGAAGTACGCTAGCGGCTAGACCCAATATATGCCTTCTCTGCGCTGTAGCAATGGAGATGGTATCGAATAAAGTGCTGCCAAAGCGGAGTCACTAAACACAGTCTTTCGAAATGGCTACACAAAGAAGACGAAGTAAATATTCCAGAATCCGCTGCCAACATAAGTAACATAGAAATAAATATCCTCGGAGTAGTGTAGCAACTTAGATCACTTAATAAAAGCAAGTCTTATTTTCCAGACTGTATACCAATTAGGTTCCACTCAGAATAAGCTGATTCATTAGCCCCATACTTGGCAATCATATAAAACCGTTCGCTCGACTAAAGATCCGTACCCAAAGACTGGAAAGTTGCACAGGTCACACCAATGTTCAAGAAAGGTAGAAGGAGTAATCCACTTAATTACAGGCTCATATCATATGCAGCAGGATTCTGTAACATATATTGTGGTGGAACATTATTGACACACAGTCAACATGGGTTTAGAAAACATCGTTCTTGTGAAACAAAACTACCTCTTTATTCGCATAAAGTGTTGAGTGCTATTGACAAGGGATTTCATATCGATTCCGTATTTCTGGATATCCAGAAGGCTTTTGACACTGTACCACACAAGCTACTTATAGTGAAATTGCGTGCTTATGGAATATCATTTCAGTTATGTGACTGTATTGATGACTTCCTGTCAGAGAGGTCACAGTTCGTAGTAATTGACGGAAAGTCATCGAATAAATCAGAAGTGATTTCTGGCGTTCCCCAAGATAGTGTTATAGTCCCTTTGCTGTTCCTTATCTATATAAACGATTTTCGAGGCAATCTGAGCAGCCGTCTTCGTTAGTTTGCAGATGATGCTGTCGTTTATCGACTAATAAATTCATCAGAAGATCAAAACAAACTGCAAAACGATTTAGAAAAGAGATCTGAATGGTGCGAAAAGTGGCAGTTGACCCTAAATAACGAAAAGAGTGATTGCTAATAGAAACTCGTTACACTACAGTTACACGATAAATCAGTCTAATCTAAAAGCCGTAACTTCAACTAAGTATCTAGGTTTTACAATTACGAACAACTTAAATTTGAAGTATGGAAAAAGTTGCGCAGAAGGCTAACCAAAGACTTTTAGAATACTGCTGCGCGGTGTGGTATCCTTACCAGACTGGACTGACGGAATGCATCGAAAAAGTTCTCAGAAGGGCAGCATGATTTTTACTATCGCGAAATATGGGAGAGAGTGTCACAGGTTTTGGGCTGGACTTCATTAAAAGAAAGGCGTTTTTCGTTGCGACGTAATCTTCTCACGAAATTCCAATCACCAACTTTCTCCTCCGAATGCGAAAATATTTTATTGACACCGACCTACATAGAGAGGAACGATCACCACGATAAAATCAGAGCTCGTACGGAAAGATATAGTTGTTCATTCTTTCCGCTCGCTACACGAGATTGGAATAGAGAATTGTGAAGGTGCTACGATGAACCCTCTGCCAGACACTTAAATGGGATATGCAGAGTATCCATGTAGATGTAGATTTAGATGGTGGATCGAGCTGGGCGACTTTTAGCTTAGCAGTACGGAAACATATGCCATGCCAAGAAGTCAAATGGTTCACATGTCTCTGAGCACTATGGAACTTAACATCTGATGTCATCAGTCCCCTAGAACGTAGAACCACTTAAACCTAACTAACCTGAGTGCATCCATGGCCGAAGTAGGATTCGAACCTGCGACCGTAGCTGTCGCGCGGTTCGAGACCGAAACGCCTAGAACCGCTTGGCCGCAGCGCCCGGCGCCAAGTAGTCATGCAAAAATCTTAAAATGACCAAAGATACACAATAAAACATACAAAGGTTAGTAATAATATTATATTCTGAAATAAAAGACAATTAAACTACGACACATTAAGTCTTCAATTATGCAATTACGAGGGCCGTTTGGTTGCAACTCGTGAATGTATTAATAAAATAATGTAGTATTAATGGCGGTGTGCCAAAATACGTCAGAACTGGACAAGACCTAAAAAACAAAAGGTGCCTCTTATTCTGCTAATGATATGGCGATAGAATATCTTCAAATATTCCCAGCGGCTGAAAAGAATATTTATACAGCCGTGGACAATATTTCCGGCTGAAATTATTTTTTTATTTCGGTGCTTATAATTACGTTTTCTGCTAATAAAAGCTCAGCATAAAAATTTACATTTACATTTTCATTTACACTCCGCAACCCACCCAACGGTATGTGGCGGAGGGCACTTTACGTGCCACTGTCATCACCTCCCTTTCCTGTTCCAGTCGCGTATGGTTCGCGGGAAGAACAACTGCCGGAAAGCCTCCGTGCGCGCTCGAATCTCTCTAATTTTACATTCGTGATCTCCTCGGGAGGTATAAGTAGTAGGAAGCAAAATATTCGATACCTCATCCAGAAACGCAGCCCCTCGAAACCTGGACAGCAAGCGATGGAGAGCGCCTCTCTTGCAGAGTCTGCCACTTGAGTTTGCTAAACATCTCCGTAACACTATCTCGGTTACCAAATAACCCTGTGACGAAGCTCGCCGCTCTCCTTTGTATCTTCTCTATGTCCTCCGTCAACCCGACCTGGTACGGATCCGACACTGATGAGCAATACTCAAGTACAGGTCGAACGAGTGTTTTGTAAGCCAATTCCTTTGTTGATGGACTACATTTTCTAAGTACTCTCCCAATGAATCTCAAGCTGGTGCCCACCTTACCAACAATTAATTTTATATGATCATTCCACTTCAAATCGTTCCCCACGCATACTCCCAGATATTTTACAGAAGTAACTGCTACCACTGTTTGTTTCGCTATCATATAATCATACAATAAAGGATCCTTATTTCTATGTATTCGCAATACATTACATTTGTCTATGTTAAGGGTCAGTGGCCACTCCCTGCAACAAGTTCCTATCCGCTGCAGATTTTCCTGCATTTCGCAGCAATTTTCTAATGCTGCATTTTCTCTGTATACTACAGTATCATCCGCGAAAAGCTGCACGAACTACTTAAACCTATCTAACCTAAAGACATCACATCCTGTCATCATGAGGCAGAGAAAATCCCTGACCCCGCCGGGAATCGAAAACGTGAACCCGGGCGCGGGAAGCGAGAACGCTACCGCACGACAATATATATATATATATTGTGAAAAGCAATGGTCCTATAACACTCCCCAGTCGCGCGCCAGAGGTTACTTTAACGTCTGTAGACGTCTCTCCATTGAGAACAACATGCTATGTTCTGTTTGCAAAGCTGGTCTGATATTCCGTAGGCTCTTACTTTGTTTATCAGGCGACAGTGCGGAACTGTATCGAACGCCTTCCGGAAGTCAAGGAAAATGGCATTTACCAGGGAGCCTGTATCTAATATTTTCTGGGTCTTATGATCAAATAAAGCGAGTTGGCTCTGATATGATCGCTGTTTCCGGAATCCATGTTGATTCCTACAGAGTAGATTCTGGGTTTCCAGAAACGAAATGATACGCGAGCAAAAAACATGTTCTACAATTATGCTATAGATCGACGACCCTTCTTGAAGACTGGGACTACCTGTGCTCTTTTCGAATCATTTGGAACATTCCGTCCTCCTAGAGACTTTCGGTACACGGATGTTAGACGGGGGGCATGTGTAGAATCGAATTGGTATTCCGTCAGGTCTAGTGGACTTTCTCTGTTGAGTGATTTCAGTTGCTTTTCTATTCCTTGGACGCTTATTTTAATGTCAGTCATTTTTTTTCGTTTGTGCGAGGATTTAGAGAAGGAACTGCAGTGCGGTCTTTCTCTGTGAAACAGCTTTGGAAAAAGGTGTTTAGTATTTCAGCTTTACGCGTGTCATCCTCTGTTTCAATGACATCATCATCCCGGAGTGTCTGGATATGCCGTTTCGAGCCACTTACTGATTTAACGTAAGACCAGAACTTCCTAGGATTTTCTGTCAAGTCGGTACATAGAATTTACTTCCGAATTCACTGAATACTTCACTCACAGCCCTCCTTACGCTAACTTTGAAATCGTGTAGCCAGTCTGAGAGGTTTTGGATGCGTTTAAAATTGCATTGAAGCTCTCTTTGCTTTCGCAGTTGTTTCCTAAGTCCGTTGTTGAACCACGGTTACTTTTTCCCGTCTCTCACAGTTTTACTCGGCATGTACCTGTCTAAAACGCATTTCACTATTGCCTTGAACGTTTTCCATAAACACTCAACATTGTCAGTGTCGGAACAGAAATTTTCGTTTCGATCTGTTAGGTAGTCTGAAATCTGCCTTCAATTACTCTTGCTAAACAGATAAATCTTTTTCCCTTTTTTTTTATATTCCCATTTACTTCCATATTCAGGGACGCTGCAACGGCCTTATGATCACTGATTCCCTGTTCTGCACTTACAGAATGGAAAATTTCTGTTTGTTATCAGTAGGTTTAACATGTTATCTCCACGAGTCAGTTCTCTGTTTAATTGCTTGAGGTAATTTTCGGATAGTGCACTCAGTATGTCACTGGATGCTCTGTCCCTGCTACCCGTCCTAAACATCTGAGTGTCCCAGTCTATATCAGGTAAATTGAAATCTCCGCCTAAGACTATAACATGCTGAGGAATTTTATGTGAAATGTATTCCAGATTTTCTCGCAGTTGTTCTGCCACTAATGCTGCTGAGTCGGGAGGTCGGTAAAAGGAGCCAATTATTAACCTAGCTCGGTTGTTGAGTGTAACCTCCACCCATAATAATTCACAGGAACTATCCACTTCTACTTCACTACAGGATAAACTACTACTAACAGCGGCAAACACGCCACCACCAGTTGCATGCAATCTATCCTTTCTAAACACCGTCTGTGCCTTTGTAAAAATTTCGGCAGAATTTAAAAAATGGTTCAATTGGCTCTGAGCACTATAGGACTTAACACCTTAGGTCATCAGTCACCTAGAACTTAGAACTACTTAAACCTAACTAACCTAAGGACATCACACAACACCCAGACATCACGAGGCAGAGAAAATCCCTGACCCCGTCGGGAATCGAACCCAGGAACCCGATTGTGGGAAGCGAGAACGCTACCGCACGACCACGAGATGCTGGCATCGGCAGAATTTATCTCTGGCTTCAGCCAGTTTTCCGTACGTATAGCGGAAATGCACCTTTTAAAGACTTATAAGGAATGAGGAGGTTCTGCGAGGAATCGGAAAGAAATTTGTGGAAAACACTGATTAGGAGAGGGGACAGGATGATAGGACATGTGTTCAGACATGAAGGAACAACTAGAGGGAGCTGTAGCGGGGTAGAATTGTAGAAGACAGAGATTGGAATACATCCAGCAAATAATTGATGACGTGGGTTGCAAGTGCTACTCTGACATAAAAAGGAAATCGTGGTAGGCCGCATCAAACCAGTTAGAATACTGATGACAAAAACAAAAAAACAAAAAACCCACCAAGGCCGTTTACTCTCATAACTACGGTCCTTATTCTCCTACTACTATCTTTTTCAGTCAGTCCTCCCACTTAACATACTGAATTACTCATTTCATGTCCGCACATACTTATTCTACCTCTTAATATTTTGCTTGTGACGTCGTTATGAATACCTGAACTTCGCTTGTTGGCTTTGGGGAGATTATGAAAACACTTTTTCGGCTACCGGCCACATGTCTCACGGCCACACATTGGGTGTTTTCGTGCAGTAAATTTCATTGTCTTCCGCATCACGTTATTGACCATCACTTGATTCTTTCGCCTATTAGGGACAGTTTTGTCCACCGCAAGGACATGAGGTTGCCCCAAATCTCTGCCCACCTCTCCTCCCTCTTTGACAAGGCATTTGGCAGAACGAGGGTGATGCCTTGCACCGGAATTCTTCGGCCGTCATTGTTGTTGGTTTTTATTCAACTTCTAAACAGTGGCTGGGATCAAACCCAGGACCCGTGGCATTTTCATTACCAGAGTGGCCATCCTGAAATTAGACATCTTCTAGATGTCCGCCGGCGGTACGGTTGTGATTCACCCGCCACAAAGCTTTGTTGCTGCTTGTACTTTGTTGGCAGGACAGCGCCAGCCGAAGGCTCTGCTTCCATGCGATATGTTCACGTGTGTTTTCAGTTTTCTGTGAAACGGTATTGTGACTTGGGTCTGGAAATAAGCCAAATGGAAAAGATATGGCCTATGGGTAGTGATATGCCTGGTGCTCTGAGTATATAAAAAAAAAAAAATTATCGAGCGCGCTGAAGATTTTATACTGTGTTGCCAACAGTGAAGTAGCCAGTAATAAAACAAATTTCATAAAATGACAACAAAACCTTGTGGTATATCCGAATCGACTGTATTCCATACTAACACGGCAGCAACATTTTCAGAATATCTAGATGTGAGTACGTGCTTTGATTCTCCAAGAAAGGGATATAAATGAAAGTGGAATATACGGATTTGACGATGTTGATAAAATGTTTGTGCATAGAACTCTACTTCGGTACTAAAACAGGGGAGAGTATTCGACGGTTAGAAAAATACAGAGTGATCCGATCTTTGTCTTCTCCGCTCGCGTGTTTTTTGATTCAGAAACTACAATGATGGACAAAAATTGTTAATGGAATGCAGAGATATTGCAACCACAAGAGTGAAGTTTTGTGACAAAGGCACGTACTGCGTGCTGAGGACAATTGCCTTGTATGTCGATTAAGGTTGGGTTTCACGAAACGACCTACAAAAAAAAAAAAAAAAAAAATATTTTACGCAACTTCAACGAAAACAGTGGCCTGAAAGTACCAACTGTTACTTCTGTACAGCGCCTATTGGCCATCTGGGTGAGGGATGCAACGCCGAATGGTCAGTAAGAGCAGCAAAAAAAAAGTTTTCGGAAGGTTGGGAATATTGTCGGTCGTATTCAGCACAGCCGTCGGAACCAAAATACTGGCGTCGGCACACACGCACTCGCACGCTGCTGCCCACGGAGTCTGTCGTAATAAAATGCGTCCATGCATGACGAGACAGTAATGATGTTTCAGATGTTATCTAAATTAATTACTTAGTTTTCTTAGCAAATATGTTGCTGGAAGTTTCAACAAGGCCCAAAAGAATGCATTTTCGTCAGCGACGACATTTTTCGTTACACACGAGGAACTGTTTTATACGTCTTATAGTATACAGTTTTTTATCTAGGAAAACGTTAAGGTTTCGAGATAAAATGTATATCAGATGTATCTATAAACTCTGAGAATGTTCATATAGTATATTCAGGCCACGTATGTCAGTGGTTCTGTTTATGCCACAGGCTTAAGTAAAAAAAACTATTTCTTTTCAAAAATTTTGTAATACCAATTTTTTCCTAGTAAATCCGTCGTAATTTATTTTATTATTTATTGGTAATGTTTATTGTTGCCGACTTACGTGGTGGGCCTTAATCAAAATATTTAATTCAATTCTGATTTACAATTAAATGCTTTTGTGAAGTTCTCCTTTTTAACAAAAAATGGTTCAAATGGCTCTGAGCACTATGGGACTTAACATCTGAGGTCATCAGTCCCCTAGAAGTTAGAACTACTTAAACATAACTAACCTACAGACATCACACACATCCATACCCGAAGCAGGATTCGAACCTGCGACCGTAGCAGTCGCACGGTTCCAGACTGAAGCGCCTAGAACCGCTCGGCCACACCGGCCGGCCCTTTTTGACAATATTAATCTTGAATTATTTGTTACGTTAATGAATGTTAGACTCGCTGTATCTTAAAACATTAGCATATAAGGTGAACAATGGAATAAACTTTTCATATTAATTTCCTCGGCTAGTCAGTTCAATTTAAATCCAAAAATCTTTAGTTATTAAATACAGCTGCGGCTCTCACCTGTGGGAGAGTATTTTGTCTTACCTCCGTTAACCATTGCATTGTAGTCGGAGTCCTGGCTCAGGCTCTCGGCTGTGGTACTGAAAATAAGAATCTTGTTGTTGTTGTCTTCAGTCCTGAGACTGGTTTGATGCAGCTCTCCATGCTACTCTATCCTGTGCAAGCTGCTTCATCTCCCAGTACCTACTGCAACCAACATCCTTCTCAATCTGCTTAGTGTACTCATCTCTCGGTCTCCCTCTACGATTTTTACCCTCCACACTGCCCTCCAATGCTAAATTTGTGATCCCTTGATGCCTCAAAACATGTCCTACCAACCGATCCCTTCTTCTAGTCAAGTTGTGCCACAAACTTCTCTTCTCCCCAATCCTATTCAATACCTCCTCTTTAGTTACGTGATCTATCCACCTTATCTTCAGTATTCTTCTGTAGCACCACATTTCCAAAGCTTCTATTCTCTTCTTGTCCAAACTAGTTATCGTCCATGTTTCACTTCCATACATGGCTACACTCCAAACAAATACTTTCAGAAACGACTTCCTGATACATAAATCTATATTCGATGTTAACAAATTTCTCTTCTTCAGAAACGCTTTCCTTGCCATTGCCAGTCTACATTTTATATCCTCTCTACTTCGACCATCATCAGTTATTTTACTTCCTAAATAGCAAAACTCCTTTACTACTTTAAGTGTCTCATTTCCTAATCTAATTCCCTCAGCATCACCCGATTTAATTTGACTACATTCCATTATCCTCGTTTTGCTTTTGTTAATGTTCATCTTATATCCTCCTTTCAGGACACTGTCCATTCCGTTCAACTGCTCTTCCAAGTCCTTTGCTGTCTCTGACATAATTACAATGTCATCGGCGAACCTCAAAGTTTTTACTTCGTCTCCATGAATTTTAATACCTACTCCAAATTTTTCTTTTGTTTCCTTTACTGCTTGCTCAATATACAGATTGAATAACATCGGGGAGAGGCTACAACCCTGTCTCACTCCTTTCCCAACCACTGCGTCCCTTTCATGCCCCTCGACGCTTATGACTGCCGTCTGGTTTCTGTACAAATTATAAATAGCCTTCCGCTACCTGTATTTTACCCCTGCCACCTTTAGAGTTTGAAAAAGAGTATTCCAGTCAACATTGTCAAAAGCTTTCTCTAAGTCTACAAATGCTAGAAACGTAGGTTTGCCTTTTCTTAATCTTTCTTCTAAGATAAGTCGTAAGGTCAGTATTGCCTCACGTGTTCCAACATTTCGACGGAATCCAAACTGATCCTCCCCGAGGTCCGCATCTACCAGTTTTTCCATTCGTCTGTAAAGAATTCGCGTTAGTATTTTGCAGCCGTGGCTTATTAAACTGATAGTTCGGTAATTTTCACATCTGTCAGCACCTGCTTTCTTTGGGATTGGAATTATTATATTCTTCTTGAAGTCTGAGGGTATTTCGCCTGTCTCATACATCTTGCTCACCAGCTGGTAGAGTTTTGTCAGGACTGGTTGTCCCAAGGCCGTCAGTAGTTCTAATGGAATGTTGTCTACTCCGGGGGCCTTGTTTCGACTCAGGTCTTTCAGTGCTCTGTCAAACTCTTCACGCAGTATCGTATCTCCCATTTCGTCTTCATCTACATCCTCTTCCATTTCCATAATATTGTCCTCAAGTAAATCGCCCTTGTATAAACCTCCTATATACTCCTCCCACCTTTCTGCCTTCCCTTCTTTGCTTAGAACTGGGCTGCCATCTGAGCTCTTGATATTCATACACGTGGTTCTCTTCTCTCCAAAGGTCTCTTTAATTTTCCTATAGGCAGTATCTATCTTACCCCTAGTGAGATAAGCTTCTACATCCTTACATTTGTCCTCTAGCCATCCCTGTTTAGCCATTTTGCACTTCCTGTCGATCTCATTTTTGAGACGTTTGTATTCCTTTTTGCCTGCTTCATTTACTGCATTTTATATTTTCTCCTTTCATCAATTAAATTCAATATTTCTTCTGTTACCCAAGGATTTCTAGCAGCCCTCGTCTTTGTATCTACTTTATTCTCTGCTGCCTTCACTACTACATCCCTCAGAGCTACCCATTCTTCTTCTACTGTATTTCTTTCCCCTATTCCTGTCAATTGTTCCCTTATGCTCTCCCTGAAACTCTGTACAACCTCTGGTTCTTTCAGTTTATCCAGGTCCCATCTCCTTAATTTCCCACATTTTTGCAGTTTCTTCAGTTTTAACCTACAGGTCATAACCAATAGATTGTGGTCAGAGTCCACATCTGCCCCTGGAAATGTCTTACAACTTAAAACCTGGTTCCTAAATCTCTGTCTTACCATTATATAATCTATCTGATACCTTTTAGTATCTCCAGGGTTCTTCCACGTATACAATCTTCTTTCATGATTCTTAAACCAAGTGTTAGCTATGATTAAGTTGTGCTCTGTGCAAAATTCTACTAGGCGGCTTCCTCTTTCGTTTCTTAGCCCCAATCCATATTCACCTACTATGTTTCCTTCTCTCCCTTTTCCTACACTCGAATTCCTGTCACCCATTACTATTAAATTTTCGTCTCCCTTCACTATCTGAATAATTTCTTTTATTTCATCGTACATTTCTTCAATTTCTTCGTCATCTGCAGAGGTAGTTGGCATATAAACTTGTACTACTGTAGTAGGTGTGGGCTTCGTATCTATCTTGGCCACAATAATGCGTTCAGTATGCTGTTTGTAGTAGCTTACCCGCATTCCTATTTTCCTATTCATTATTAAACCTACCCCTGCATTACCCCTATTTGATTTTGTGTTTATAACCCTGTAGTCACCTGACCAGAAGTCTTGTTCCTCCTGCCACCGAACTTCACTAATTCCCACTATATCTAACTTTAACCTATCCATTTCCCTTTTTAAATTTTCTAACCTACCTGCCCGATTAAGGGATCTGACATTCCACGCTCCGATCCGTAGAACGCCAGTTTTCTTTCTCCTGATAACGACATCCTCCTGAGTAGTCCCCGCCCGGAGATCCGAATGGGGGACTATTTTACCTCCGGAATATTTTACCCAAGAGGATGCCATCATCATTTAATCATACAGTAAAGCTGCATGTCCTCGGTAAAAATTACGGCTGTAGTTTCCCCTTGCTTTCAGCCGTTCGCAGTACCAGCACAGCAAGGCCGTTTTGGTTAATGTTGCAAGGCCAGATCAGTCAATCATCCAGACTGTTGCCCCTGCAACTACTGAAAAGGCTGCTGCCCCTCTTCAGGAACCACACGTTTGTCTGGCCTCTCAACAGATACCCCTCCGTTGTGGTTGCACCTACGGTACGGCCATCTGTATCGCTGAGGCACGCAAGCCTCCCCACCAACGGCAAGGTCCATGGTTCATGGGGGGAGGATAAGAATCTACGTATTTTCTGCAGCGTCGGGCGGCTGTGGAGAAAAATGAATATTATGTTAATACCGGGAGAGTTTTTTGCTTCCGCTAATTCTTATAAGTTAATATCGCCAAGTAATGGCATCGTTGGCTGCATCGGCCGCTGCGATATTGAACTGTAAATTACTCGAATGCAGGTTAATTCAAGGAAGGCGGACATGAAATCGGGAGCACCTTTTACAAATTAAAAGTGAACAATAATATTAAATCAATATATTATCTGCTTAATTAGAAAAAATATGCTTACATTTGCCAGCACTCGCAAGATGTCCGTCAACACGCAACCAAGACAAGAGTTGAAGTGAAGACGACTAAAAAATTAACAAAAGAGCGTATCTTGTCGTCTCTTTAGGTCATTTTGTTATATTTCTCTGCCCTCGAAACTTACACAGAGAAATTATTATAATACGGGTACATGATAAAAATGTATATTATTTCCCTGGGGACGCTATACAAGAATTTTGTTTTGAAAAGTAGCTCATCATATTCTAATCTAGAAATAGAGATATCTAACTTTTTCGGAATTTTTACTTTTAAATGTATCTCTAACTGGCCATGCCTTAGAATGCTGAGATGGCCATCTTCGTGAAGGCCACTAGACCATAGCTACAGAACCCTACCAACTCACTGTTGTGTTTCAAAAGTGGACTCACTATTAAGTGGGTGATTATAATGTTTTCATGCATCAATGTAAGATTATTCTCCGTTGTATTCATTAGCTTCTGTGGTATAACGCATCGGTACCACTCATGAGCGTCGAAGTTGGTAACGAAATTGCAGGTTCCCGTCAACCACCAACAGCGCTCGTGTGGGATGGGGCGAACCCAAGGGCGCTTGCCTTCTGAGCGATTTCTCCAGCACTGCTTGAGTATGAGCGTCCTCTACCGCCCAGATGCAGGATGGCCAGCGGCCACCTGATGCCTCGCTCGCACTTAGAGCAACTCTATTACGTGGACACTGCCTGGCCGTGGCTCCAGTGCCATAATCCATGCTTTTGTTCACGGTGTCTCGCACTTGTTGACACTGAGAGCTTGACTGTATTTCTTGCTGCATTATTCGTAACGAGTCTCCTTATGCTTGGAAAAATACAAGTTACGTAAATCTCCTGTTTACTGTATTATCTTATTCGCTAACCGTTTCTGCTTCCGTCCAGCTTTCCTAAGGTATCAGCTCCTCTCTCCAACAGCTACATGTGGCTTCCAAGCTCCAAACGTCCACTGAGAGATGTACTGTTAAAAAACCAAACTGCCTACTTGTTCTCTACTCCAGGAAATAGTATTCGAAGGAGAGCAACCATAAGGATTCCGCATGTATTAACAATGTACGTACCTGCTCATGTTGATAACTTCCTTTCGTCTCATAGAAATGATCTCTAGGGTGTAATAACAACATTATAGAGTAGCCTTTAAAATGAAAATAAGTGAGAGAGTGACTTGTCGTCTCTCAACTGAGAGAAGTCAAGAAAAGTTCAAAACTAAGCTCTCCAGAAATTGCTCTTTCAGTTCACCTGTATACACGAAATTATGTTTCAGCACAGACGGTAAGAAACGTGATTTATGGAATTGGGTATAGGAGCCGAAGAGCACATAGAAAATCATACGTCAGTAAAATCATCAGAAGGAAGCGTGCTACATTTGCAAGAGTACATATGTCCGATGGGTTTGATTTCTGGAAGAAAGTCGACCTCAGCTGTTTAGTCAAACTGACGAGTAATTATGTTGGGAAAAAAAAGAATTATGAACTTGAAGAGAATCAAATATGTAGGACATTCATTATATACCTGGGGCTGCATTACTGCAAATGATGCTCACGATTTGTTTTTTATTGACGGAATTGTGGATCACAAGGTTTATTAGTTTTTTCGAGTCAGAAACATACAAATTTACAGTAGCCATTGTTGTTGTTGCAGTCATCAAGCTGAATACCATTGAAGTCATTGTTGTTGTTGTTGTTGTCCTCAGTCCTGAGACTGCTTTGATGCAGCTCTCCATGCTACTCTATCCTGTGCAAGCTTCTTCATCTCCCAGTACTTACTGCAACCTACATCCTTCTGAATCTGCTTAGTGTATTCATCTCTTCGTCTCCCTGTACGATTTTTACCCTTCACGCCGCTCTCCAATGCTAAATTTGTGATCCCTTGATGCCTCAGAACATGTCCTACCAACCGGTCCCTTCTTCTTGTCAAGTTGGTCCACAAACTCCTCTTCCACCCTATTCTATTTATATTACTCCTCTTCCACCCTATTTTATTTATATTATATCTGCCCAGTACTTTGCAACCTCCAAGGCGCTTGGAGTGGCTTGCAGGAGATCAATCTTCGTGCACGATGTAGGGCACAAAAGGCACTGGAGCATGTGGCTTGTGGTTTGTTCTTGTCCTCAATCACGGGACATACCTTCTGTTATGAAGCCCCATCTCATCAGGTTCGTCCAACTCCTGATCGTAATCTAAAGATTTCCACACCAGCCAGCTTTCGTTGTGTCCAAGTGGTAGTTCTTCAGCTTCTGGCGTCTGCAGGTGAGTCGTCGACTTCCTCCATAACTCCAGCCTTGCGTTCTCTGGTGAAATGGTGAGCTTCTCGAATGTTCTCAGGAAGCTCTTTCGCGATTCAGCCGTTACCGTGGTGGATTATGTCCGTGCAGTGGATGGACACTGTCCTGTTCCACTTTCAGTCTCTCCTTGTTGGCAACCACTGGTCTACGTACCCATGGTGGCGTTATTTCAGCCAGGCAGTAGAGCTTATCAGTTGCGGTAGGTCTTAAGCAACCTGTGATCAACCTGCAGGTTTCGTTGAGAGCAATCTCTACTTGTCTGGCATGAGATGACCTGTACCAGACTGGAGAAGCATATTCAGCAGTAGAAAAGCACAGTGCCATTGCACAATAATTTGTGGGTGTGATCCCCACTGTGTCCCCACTAGTTTGCGAATTAGGTTGTTTCGAGCGGAGATTTTCATTTTGGTGTCCTTGCAGTGATTTCTGAATGTCAGAGTTCTATCGAGAGTGACTCCCAAGCATTTAGGTGCGTGATGGTGGTGGAGTTGGATGCCTCACCATGCAATATGTAGCTCACGATTAGCTTCCCTGCTCCTTAAATGATAGGCACACAGTTGTGTCTTTCTAATGGTTTAGTCTGAGTTGGTTCCGATTGCAGTAGCTTGACAGTGTTCTAAGTGCTATTGTCAGGTTTCTTCTCACTCTTTCAAAGCATGAGCTCTGCGTAGCGAAGGCTAGGTGATCTGCATATAAGAATCTCCTTGAGCCTGGGGTCATTGGCTGGTCTTTGGTATAAATTTGAAGAGAAGTGGAGCCAAGACGCTTCCCTGAGGTAGAAGGTACATGAAAGGGGCCTCAACGAAGATTGCAATGATTTCCGACAAAGATAAGACTTGCAATCGGGTGTACCCTTGGCGTCAGGCTTCTCTGCCGGCTGATAGTTACACACCAGAAACATCATCTTGGTACGTTGACCATCATATCGATGAATATAGAAGGTATATCATCACAAGGTTTACATGAACGTATTAAATACACATATATTAATAAGTGTGATGATATGTGTCTTATTGGATATTATATTTACATACGTGATAATCAATGAAAACAAAGTTGAAGACGCAAGACGGTGGCATTCCCCGCTGAATGCCGACAGCACCGCAATCCTAGGCATTAATCCAATGCAGAATTTGTAGAACGTATTTGACATAAGTTTGATAAATGATATCTAATAGAAGGAATCTAAAGAACGTTCTAGGAGAGGAATGGCGTAAAATTACAGTGCAAGCAATAGACGATACCAAATAGCTGGAAAATGTGATGAAAGTGAAGACGACACACCGAATTCTCTAACGCCACGTGAATACAACATAATGCAGCTGAAACTGAGAGGTAAGAAAGTTGAAGTACTATAATGAGCTATGTAATCTGGGTCAACGTGACACTGTTAGGTAGTAATTAATACTCTGACATAGCTCTGCGTTTCTGAAAGCAAATGGGACAAAGCAAATTTGTTACTGGTACGTCGTAGTAACGCAACAGATAAAGCTATAAAATTTTAAAAAGGAAGCTTTTAATGTACGACGTCTTTAGCTTTTCATAGCTAACTACATTCTCAGTGATTATGAGCTGTTATATATAAAAATCATCTGCTACTTTAGTCTGTCTCAGTTATATTCTGTTTACTCTTACAAAATATTTGATAGTGAATGAAACTGAGTGCGAGGAGTACAGCACGTGCCGTGTGATGACAGACACAATGAATTTTTTCCTGCATTTAATACTCGTAAAACAAAATATTTCAGAAACTATCATGATGAGAGAAATCTAGCACGTCTATAACAAAGTCAGCCAGTACTTCTTTGTAATTTAGGTATAATCCAAAAGCGTCGCAAATCGTAAACGATATAAGCGTTATGGTGAATGAAAGTGAGGTATTTGGTTTAAACACTTTTACATAAAAAAGTAAAGCTTTCTAGGTTCCTGACCTGTGGAAATCATTCAACTCAGCGTGTGCAAAAGGCAGCTATTACGAAGTTTTGCATCTGTCGTAGCTTGTGTATGGTGGAACAGCCTCGCTTAGAATCGCGGGCTGCAGGTGACGTTTCAAAAAAACAGTCCACCTCCCCTTGCACCCCCCCCCCCCCAATATCCAATTCCCCACCTCCAACGACGAAAATTTTCCGCGTTCCGCAGGTGAGAAGAAAGCGTGGGTATACTAGATAGTATTCGTTGCTTCAAAAACATTTTCACGAATGACTACGTGAATAGCGTAGCTGTCTGTTATTGACTTGATGAAGTTCGACTGGTGTAAATAATTTATATCACTTCACGTCTTCAGTGCACTGATATTTCTGAAATAAATGCAAGCTAAGTCGGGGGCAATGCCGTAGAGTACTCTTTCTAAAATAGACCTGGGTGTCCATCAGGACCCGATAACTGAATTGCTTTCAAGTCCTACAGATGTTTCCCTACACCAGGTGTGCTTATTACTATGTCGTCAATACGAGAGTCTGTCACATGGTCAAATGTCAAAACGTTACTACGATTCTCCTGTGAGATCGATCAACGATCACAGGCTGATCAGAAGATCGAACTTTGATGTAAACTGTTAAAGAACAGTTGGAGTCGTGTTCGAACACAGCCCTACCTACCGCTCAAACTACTGTAAGCGTACGGTGTGGCCAGGAAACTGCGCCGCGAATAGCAGCAAGGCAGTACGCTTGAGGGCGGTGCGGCACTTCTCATGACCTTGAGGCCAGTCACAAGCCGTTTTCGGGGGGGGGGGGGGGGGGGGGCTGACGTCATCGCGGAGAGCACCAGTGCTCAGGATTACTTGGCTGAAATGGCTCTGAGCACTATGGGACTTAACTGCTGAGGTCATAAGTCCCCTAGAACGTAGAACTACTTCAACCCAACTAATCTAATTATGCCCGAGGCATGATTCGAACCTGCGAACATAGCGGTCGCGCGGTTCCAGACTGTAGCACCTAGAACAGCTCTGTCACTCTGGCCGGCTCAGGTTCACTGCACCCTCATTCACACAGGGCCGATTGTACGAATATGAAGCAGATTAGCACATGTGTGTTGTTTAAACGTCAAATCGCAAATTTTTCCTGGCAGCTGTGATCAAATTTTGCTTGTAAAATTTTGAGGAAGTAAATAAAGTTATATGGCAGGTAACGACACTGCAGAAGGGTTGATTTAGTTTCCGTAATTTGGACGTAATTAAATAACACAGTTTAACACAAACTGTTTACAATATGTGAAGACGCTTCTCCCACGCAACTGAAGTCCGATTTTTTATTCTCCAAACAGTAAAGCTAAAGGAAACAAAAAATTCGTAACAAATGTTTGTCACGACATGCTTTATCACGTCAGAGTACTGGTCGAAACGGTCATACACTACTGGCCATTAAAATTGCTACACCAAAAAGAAATGCAGATGATAAACGCGTATTCATTGCACAAATATGTTATACTATAACTGACGTGTGATTACATTATCACTCAATTTGGGTGCATAGATCCTGAGAAATCAGTACCCAGAACAACCACCTCTGGCCATAATAACGGCATTGATACGCCTGGGCATTGATTCAAACAGAGCTTGGATGGCGTGTACAGGTACAGCTTCCCATGCAGCTTCAACACGATACCACAGTTAATCAAGAGTATCTTGACGAGCCAGTTGCTCGGCCACCATAGACCAGACGTTTTCAGTTGGTGAGAGATCTGGAGAATGTGCTGGCCTGGGTAGCAGTCGAACATTTTCTCTATCCAGAAAAGCCCGTACAGTATCTGAAACATACGGTCGTACATTATCCTTCTGAAATGTATGGTAGAGCCACGGGTCGTAACACATCTGAAATGTAACGTCCACTGTTAAAGTGCCGTCAGTGGGTACAAGAGGTCACCGAGACGTGTAACCAACGGTACCCCATATCATCACACCAGGTGATACGCCAGTATGGCGATGACGAATACACGCTTCCAATGTGAGTTCACCGCGATGTCGCCAAACACGGATGCGACCATCATGATGCTGTAAACAGAACTTGGATTCATCCGAAAAAATGACGTTTTTCGCCATTTGTGCACCCAGGTTCGTCGTTGAGTACACCATCAGAGGCGCTCTTGTCTGTGATGCAGCGTCAAGGGTAACCGCAGCCGTGGTCTTCGAGCTGATACTCCATACTGCTGCCAACGTCGTCGAACTGTTCGTGGAGATGGCTGATGTCTTGCAAACGTCCCCATCTGTTGACTCAGGGATCGAGACGTCGCTGCACGATCCGTTACATCCATGCGGATAAGATGCCTGTCATCTCGACTGCTAGTGATACGAGGCCATTGGGATCCAGCACGGCGTTCCGTATTACCCTCATGAATCCACAGAGTCGATATTCTGCTAACAGTCATTGGATCTCGACCAACGCGAGCAGCAGTGTCGCGATACGATAAGCCGCAATCGCGATAGTCTATAATCCGACGTTTATCAAAGTCGTAAACGTGATGGTACACATTTCTCCTCCTTACCCGATGCATCACAAGAACGTTTCACCAGGAAACGCCGGTCAACTTCCGTTTGTGTATGAGAAATCGGTTGGAAACTTTCCTCATGTCAGTACGTTGTTGGTGTCGCCATCGGCGACAACCTTGTTTTAATGCTCTGAAAAGCTAACTATTTGCATATCACAACATCGTCTTCCTGTCGGTTAAATTTCTCGTCTGTAGCACGTCATATCCGTGGTGTAGCAATTTTAATGGCCAGTAGTGTATATACTGGAGGGCCCATAGAGGCGTAGCGTATTTAGGCACAGTAAATATGAGTCGTATTTGGGCTTTGCTCGTTAACAAATACCAGCAGCCTCACACGATAATGTAACTATGACTTTCAGTATGTGTTGCAGCAACGTTGCCTACCTTGCTCCGGCTCAAAATTGGGACAGTGGGGTCAGTTGTTACGGGGATTCTTTCACCAGATAGACTCTTTCTTTCTGAAGGCAAACGTTTGATTCTTTTGTATGGTAGAGCCGGCTCTGAGTAAAACAATGTTATAGGAGGAGGCTTGCAAAATTTTGGTGGAAGCGCATCGCTCACATACAGCAGTATGATAGTTTCTTTGAAACATTTGTCTGTGAAGAATAAACAACTTTCTCTGATTTTTATAAGCAATTCATATTTCAAACGTGAGCATCAAAATGAACAGGAAACGGGAAGATATTAAGGAAGACAAAAAATCGTTGGTAACCAAGCACAGTCAAATGTAGCACACGAATTATATGTCCAAAATCAATTTGATAACGTTTGCTCACTTCTAAATGTACATTTGTTTATCATTAAAGCACGATCTCTTTCCGTCAGCAGTGTCAACCGTGGTCATCGGTGCATTACACACAGCTGTGAGTTTAATCTGACAGTTGTTGTAAAGATCGTTGCGACGTATATTTGTGTCATAGCTGCTCAATTGTTCAGGAACAAAGGAACACTGTTTAGTTTCACAAATTCCCCTCCCAACACGCCAACGCGTTTGAGACATTCTAGCTTCTCCGAACGTAACTCCGATGTACAAGAGCTGAACTGGAGCCGGCACAGATCGGACAGTGCTCTGGACCAATGGGCGTCAACCTGCAATGACGTATCCGTGCGGCCAGCGGTTCTAAGCTGTTTTAAAGTAATATGCTTCTAGCAAAACGTCAACTAAATTAAGAAATTAAGAGTGTAGTTTTCCTGGTCAGTGTCAGACAAAAATACTTGCAGAGAGAGAAACAATTTAAGATGGGCTTAATTTCTATTAATTTTATTGAATTCGTCCGTCAGCTAATTATTGTTTGTCTTCCAACACTGACAACTCATGGTCGTTGGCGACTAGTACCTATCAACTGCTACAATGCAGATTCCTAACGTGTGTAACATGCAATCGTGAATACACATTATAGAGAGGGTGTTCAAATCTTCCGATATGGCACATTTTTCTAGCATGGAATATGAAATTATATTAAGACTGTTGAATTAAAAAGTAATGAGACGAAGAAAAATGAAATTTAGTGAACATTTTTGATTGTGTCTCATGACGCATAATTCATTTAAATATTAATACACTCCTGAGCACTAAAATTGCTACACCCCGAAGATGACATGGTACGGAAGAGAAATTTAACCGACAGGAAGAAGATGCTGTGATATGCAAATGATTAGCTTTTCAAAGCATTCACACAAGGTTGACGCCGGTGGCGACACCTACAACATGCTGACATGAGGAAAGTTTCCAACCGATTTCTCATACACAAACAGCAGTTGACCGGCGTTGCCTGGTGAAACGTTGTTGTGATGCCTCATGTAAGGAGGAGAAATGCGTACGATCACGTTTTCGATTTTGATAAAGGTCGGATTGTAGCCTTTTGCGATTGCGGTTTATTGTATCGCGACACTGCAGCTCTCGTTGGTCGAGATCCAATGACTGTTAGCAGAATATGGAATCGGTGGGTTCAAGAGGGTAATACGAAACGCCGTTCTGGATCCCAATGGCCTCGTATCACTAGCAGTCGAGATATCAGGCATCTTTTCCATAAGGCTGTAACGGATCGTGTAGCCACGTCTCGATCCCAGAGTCAGCAGATGGGGACGTTTGCAAGACAACAACCATCTGCACGAACAGTTCGATGACGTTTGCAGCAGCGTGGACTATGAGCTTGGAGACCATGGCTGCAGTTACCCTTGACGCTGCATCACAGACAGGAGCGCCTGTGATGGTGTACTCAACGACGAACCTGGCTGCACGAATGGTAAAACGTCATTTTTTTTGGATGAATCCGTGCTCAAAGACGAACCTGGGTGCACGAATGGCAAAACTTCATTTTTTCGGATTAATCCAGTTTCTGTTTACAGCAGCATGAAGGTCGCATCCGTGTTTGACAACATCGCGGTGAAAGTACATTGGAAGCGTGTATTCGTCATCGCCATACTGGCGTATCACCTGGCGAGATGGTATGGGGTGCCATTAGTTACACGTCTCGGTCACTTTGAACGGCGTATCAAGGCCGTTATTACGGCCAGAGGGGGTTGTTCTGGGTACTGATTTCTCAGGATCTATGCACCCCAATTGCGTGAAAATGTAATCACATGTCAGTTCTATTATACACTCCTGGAAATGGAAAAAAGAACACATTGACACCGGTGTGTCAGACCCACCATACTTGCTCCGGACACTGCGAGAGGGCTGTACAAGCAATGATCACACGCACGGCACAGAGGACACACCAGGAACCGCGGTGTTGGCCGTCGAATGGCGCTAGCTGCGCAGCATTTGTGCACCGCCGCCGTCAGTGTCAGCCAGTTTGCCGTGGCATACGGAGCTCCATCGCAGTCTTTAACACTGGTAGCATGCCGCGACAGCGTGGACGTGAACCGTATGTGCAGTTGACGGACTTTGAGCGAGGGCGTATAGTGGGCATGCGGGAGGCCGGGTGGACGTACCGCCGAATTGCTCAACACGTGGGGCGTGAGGTCTCCACAGTACATCGATGTTGTCGCCAGTGGTCGGCGGAAGGTGCACGTGCCCGTCGTCCTGGGACCGGACCGCAGCGACGCACGGATGCACGCCAAGACCGTAGGATCCTACGCAGTGCTGTAGGGGACCGCACCGCCACTTCCCAGCAAATTAGGGACACTGTTGCTCCTGGGATATCGGCGAGGACCACCGCAACCGTCTCCATGAAGCTGGGCTACGGTCCCGCACACCGTTAGTCCGTCTTCCGCTCACGCCCCAACATCGTGCAGCCCGCCTCCAGTGGTGTCGCGACAGGCGTGAATCGAGGGACGAATGGAGACGTGTCGTCTTCAGCGATGAGAGTCGCTTCTGCCTTGGTGCCAATGATGGTCGTATGCGTGTTTGGCGCCGTGCAGGTGAGCGCCACAATCAGAACTGCATACGACCGATGCACACAGGGCCAACACCCGGCATCATGGTGTGGGGAGCGATCTCCTACACTGGCCGTACACCTCTGGTGATCGTCGAGGGGACACTGAATAGTGCACGGTACATCCAAACCGTCATCGAACCCATCGTTCTACCATTCCTAGACCGGCAAGGGAACTTGCTGTTCCAACGGGACAATGCACGTCCGCATGTATCCCGTGCCACCCAACGTGCTCTAGAAGGTGTAAGTCAACTACCCTAGCCAGAAAGATCTCCGGTTCTGTCCCCCATTGAGCATGTTTGGGACTGGATGAAGCGTCGTCTCACGAGGTCTGCACGTCCAGCACGAACGCTGGTCCAACTGAGGCGCCAGGTGGAAATGGCATAGCAAGCCGTTCCACAGGACTACATCCAGCATTTCTACGATCGTCTCCATGGGAGAATAGCAGCCTGTATTGCTGCGAAAGGTGGATATACACTGTACTAGTGCCGACATTGTGCATGCTCTGTTGCCTGTGTCTATGTGCCTGTGGCTCTGTCAGTGTGATCATGCGATGTATCTGACCCCAGGAATGTGTCAATAAAGTTTCCCCTTCCTGGGACAATCAATTCACGGTGTTCTTATTTCAATTTCCAGGAGTGTATATGTCCAATGAATACCCATTTATCATCTGCATTTCTTCTTGGTGTAGCAATTGTAATGGCCAACAGTGTACTATTTATCAGTTATTCATCCACTGGTATCGACAGCAAAATAACATTTCGTCAGGGAAGTACAGTGTAACGAATGTGGAGGTGCTGAGGGTGGCAGCAATCTGGAAACGAGAACAATCGACACAAAGTGTTCGGAGTGGTGCCTGGTCTTAACGATCAGTATTTGGGGGCCAGCAGCCATCTTATCTGGCCCTTACAACAGCCAGTATATTGCGGGCTCATGGTTCACGTAGTTTACTAATTAGTAATAAGATCGGTACGTATCCGGTCGGAGGTGGCGCCCCATAATTTTGGAACTGGCTCTTGAACAAAGTGTTTGACGACCCGTTCTCTAACACCTCTATGTTAGCAATCAATGTTCGTTTTGATAGCCTTGCCTCCTCAGCACCAAAATTAGCTGTAGTAATTGTTGCGATTCAGATACCATATGTCTCTAGCACGAGTGACAAAACTTTTTCGTACAAAACATTGCACCTGATCCAGTACCTCGTTCTCCGGCCATGGCTGTATCACACACGTAGTATTAACCGTCAAAGCATCAACTACGTACATCCAGACCAGTCTTGTGTAACTTTTGGTACCGTATCACGTGACTCAAGTTGAAGAGTCCGGTAAGCAGTTTACCGGGCTTTCCTGAAAGTTCAGCTCTTTCAGCCATAAATCCGACACCGAATAATGTCCCATCCAGCTCGTTCGTGCGCTGCTGCAGTTCGACTTTACCGTGATATTCACTCCAGAACCAGGATGACGTCGAGCTAATGCGTACGGAAGGCAAAAGTTCCAACTCTTTCGGGATTCTCTCTTCCTCCGATTCGGGAACCCAACGACGTGGAAGCGAGAAAATTCACACTTTTACCACCAACATCATTTAACCTACATCATGGTGGGTTCACATTGACTGTGCTCAATATACTCTACCTAGTCACGGATACCAGTGATCCTGTATCCAACAACATCTTACACAATGTTCGCATTACATAGCGGAATTGACAAATGTCTTCCATTGAGTCTGTAGCGGGGTACGCCGTAGTCGAAATTCCTGGGAGCGTTGCGAAGTGGTCACATGACACCCTGCACTCCTTAGCTAGGGGACGCTAGTGATGACGCTGACATCAACGTTTATACGCCTGTGGACATTTTTTAACAGAGTGCTTGCACCTCTGACGTTATCGTTTGGTACAGAAACGTTGAATGTCGGCTGGTGTTCTTCAGTCTAGTTACAGAATTAATGTTAGCAAAGCTACCGCAGTTGTCATTATCTCGCCCAGGGTTCTCGGAGACTCCATGCTCAATTTCTGTGGCTTTTCGATCTGCAGGCCCTCCAAAAACGTTTCAAGCACCCGTTGTTCCGCTCCTGCAAAATGTCGTTATTGGCACCATGACCATTAGTTAATTCCTATTTATTGACATTGATTTGTCTGATGCCTCTCACAAAATCTTCTATGTTGTTTCTGTGCTACACCATTAATTTGTACACTATAATACTTGTGTAACGATCTAGTAACCCCCACTGAAAGTCGGCGAGAAACTGAGAACCCAGCAGTTTCTCACTGCCCGTCACGTATCTCCTGGTATCATCTAGCTATTTTAAACGCGCTACCTATTTGGCAAACGTATGCAAACTGTCCATGAATACAAAAATATCTTCCCCAGATTTAACGGAAAAGACCGCCTCCAATGAGTTCGCACCACATCTATATCTACGTCTACATGATTACCATTACGTCTACATTATTCAGTGCCTGGCAGGTTCATGGACACACCTTAACGCTACTTCTCTGTCGTTCAACTTCTGAACAGCACGCTGAGGAAACGAACACTTACATCTTTCCGTGCGAGCTCTGATTTCTCTTATTTTATTATGATGATCATTTCTCCCTGTGTAGGTCGGTACACAAAAAAATATTTTAACACTCTGAGGAGGAAGTTGGTGACTGTAATTTCATGTGATGGTTCTGATGCAGTGAAAAACGGCTTTGTTTTAATTCCTACTACCCCAATTCCTGTAACATATCTGTGGCACTCTTTCTCCGTTATTTCGCGATAATACAAAATGAGCTGCCCTTCTTTAAAAATTTTCGATAACCTCCGTCAGTTCTGTCTAATGCGGATCCCACAACGCACAGCAGTAATCAAAAAGAAGGCGGACAAGCGAAGTGTAAGCAGTCTTTTAGTAAAGTGTTCTGACGTCTAGTAAAGTTTTGAATGTCAGTCTCCATGAGGTACCCTTTCTGTGCAGCGACCGTGGAATATGAAATTACAAAGAATGTAGCAACCAGTCGCGGAAACATTATTTATCTTGTTGGAAATCGATTTCGACTGAAATCAGTCATCGTCGGTGCTTTTCTCTAACCGATACATGAGATAAGTAGAAGTACTGTCCTTGATGTATAGCGTGTATCGATTAGAAAAATGCACCGATGATGACTGCTATCAGTCGAAATCAATTTGTAACAAGATACATAAATTAGGTTTCCGCCATTGGCTGCTACATTCTTTAAAATGTATAGTAAAGTGTTCTGTTAATAAACCACAGACTTTGGTTTGCTTCCGGAAAATATTATCTATGTGATGTACCAGTTTAAGTTGTTTGCAGTTATAATACCTAGGTATTTTGTTGAGTTTACAGCCTTTGGATTTGTGTGATTTATCGTGTAACTGAAATTTAGCGGATTATTTTTACTGCGCAAGTCGACGACTCACTGTTTTCATGATATAGAGTCACTTGCCATTTTTGCAACATACAGATGTCAAAATCATTTTACAATTCGTTTAGATCATCTGGTGACATTTCATGACGGTAAATGACAGCATCATCTGCAAACAATCTAAGTGGACTGCTCAGATTGTCTCCTAATTCGTTTATGTAGATATGGACCAATAGAGGGCCTATAACACATCCTTGGGGAAGGTCAGATATGACTTTCTATTACTTACTAAAAACTGTGACCTTTCTACCACAATATCATGAAAGCTTTCACACAACTGAGACTATACTCCATAGGCACGGAATTTGATTAGAAGTCGCTTGTGGGTAACGATGTCAAAAGCCTGTGGGAAATCTAGAGATATGGAATCAGTTTGACGTCCCCTGTTGATAGCACTCATTACTTAGAATAAAGAGCTAGTTGTGTTTTACAAGAACAATATTTTCTGAATCCGTGTTGGCTATTTTCCAGTACATCGTTTACCTCGAGGTGATTCTTAACGTTCGCGCACTCGGACTTTGCAGCGCGATTCCTCACCCACTAGCAATACAAAAATGTCTGTCACAATATTTTGTCCTGCTGGTAGTTTGGGCAGTAAATTGACGTTAAAGATCGGCAATCTGGGAACGCTGTGATCACATGCACGGTAACAACCTCTGTCAGCATGTATACCACAGCTTTGCTGTTAGTGCTGCAGTATGGTTTTGGGTTAGCATGCAGGATGTCGAATCTTCGATTCTGATCTGAGGAGTAATAGCTTTTAGTTAGTCTGCGTTGTACGGTACATGGCATCCTAATGGTCAAACAGTATATACAGAGGGTTCTCTACAAAACATTTGCAGTTACGTACTACGAACACAGATATGTAAGTACAAGGATTTTCATTGGTCGGCTTTTAAAGACGCCTATTGCACGTTGTGGCCTCGAATTGTTTTGCACCACTGCATTTACTACATTCTAAACCTGTTTACTATGTACTATCCCCCCAATGGTCTCATCGAAATTGTTTGCAAAGCACATTGCTACCCCTGCTTAAGGTCCTAACGAAATGTAATGGAACTACACGTGGCAAGAAAAATTGTATGAACCGATGGGACCATTAGGGAAGGGTACACACAAAACAAGTATGGAATGTAGAAGGTGCGGTGGTGCGTGCCAATTCACGTCTATGATGTGTAAAAGGCTTCTTTAACGGCTGACCAATGAAAACGATTGTACTTCCAGTTCTGTGTTCGTAGTACGTAACTGCAAATGTTTTGTAGAATATCTTCTGTAATCACTGTATGACGATTAAGACGGCAGAAACAGTATCATGCGAACTACATTTGACAAATGAAAATAAATAAGACTCCACCCAGAATCGAACCCTATCCACAGCACGAACTGCGCCGCTGTACTGCAGTTGCTGACAAAGTTAGTTACCGTACATGTGATTACAGTATTGCCAGAATGACAATCCTTAACGTCCATTTTCTGCACGAAATGTGCGCAGGATAAACTTTTGTGAGAGACATTTTTGTATCGATGGTATGTGGAAATGGCACAGCGTGGTCAGAGAGCGCGAATTTTTCTTTACCATCTACGTTCCAGAATCCTACTGAAAATCGGCGTTAGTGATATGGGTTTGTAATTCAGCGGATTATTCCTATTCTCTTTTTTGGATATTGGTGTGACTTATGCAACTTTCCAGTCTCCGGATACGGCTCTTTCTATTAAAGAGCGGTTGTACGTGATTGCTGAGTATGGAGCTATTGTTTCAGCATACTCTGGAGGGAACCTGACTGGTATACAATCTGAACCGGAAGCCTTGCGTTTCTTAAGTGTTTTAAGCTGTTTTGTTACACCGAGGATACCTGCTACTAAATTACACAGACTCGAATTATGGAATATTTACTTTTGTGAAGGAATTTCGGGAACCGTATTTAAAAACTCCGCTTTAGTGGCGCTGTCATCAATAAGATCAATGTTTTCGCTGAGTGGAGGTATTGACTGCGTCTCGCCACTGGTGTAATTTACATATGACCACAATATCTTTGGGTTTTCCACCATATTTTGAGACAGAGTTTCATTGTGGAAACTATTAAAAGCATCTTTCATTGACGTTCGTGTTAAATTTCAAGCTTCTGTAAAACATAGCCAATCTTTGGAATGTTGCATTTTTTAAAAATGGCTTGATACTTTCGTTGCTTCTGTTTTGCGTACAGCGGGAGGTCAGTACCATGTTTTATTAATATGTTTGTTATACATCTCCCAATTGGTGTAGACACTATGTCATTGAAACCACATCTGCTTGCCGGCCGCGGTGGTCTCGCGGTTCTAGGCGCGCAGTCTGGAACCGTGCGACTGCTACGGTCGCAGGTTCGAATCCTGCCTCGGGCATGGATGTGTGTGATGTCCTTAGGTTAGTTAGGTTTAAGTAGTTCTAAGTTCTAGGGGACTGATGACCACAGCAGTTGAGTCCCATAGTGCTCAGAGCCATTTGAACCATTTGAACCACATCTGCTCTACACTTGCATAGATTGGAACGAGTGGAGACTGTCTCTTAGGACAGTGTCGAGCGAATTTTTATCTACTTTTTTAAGTAGATATGTTTTTCATTTATTTTTGGTGGGTTTGGATGTTATGGTATTCAGTCTAGTTACAATAACCTTGTGGTCACCAATCTCTGTGTCTGTCATGGTGCACCTTATTTGGTCAGCGTTATTTATTGCTAAGACGTCAAGTATCATCTTGCAGCCAGTTACACTGCGAGTGAGCTAGTTGTTGAAAATAATTTTCTGAGAAGGCATTCAGTACTACTTCGGCAGACGGTTTATGCCTACAACCGACATTAAACATTTGTTTTCGCAAACTTATCGAGAGTAGATTGAAGTCACCACCAGCTATAATCAACCAGGGTCAGAAATAGGTGAATGCACTCCCAAAGATGACCCATCCCTTCTTTCGCCCTTAAAACGGTTGACTTCTCAGCACGAAACTTCGTTGTTAGCTCTGACCTTAGCTATCTCATTTAATAGATGTTGAATTGCCTTCTGTATTGTTCCTTCCTCAGGGATAGCCATATCGTTCAGAAGTACCAGTATAACTAGAAAGGACAAGGTCCAAAATAAAACACTTGTTGCCGGCGCTTAGTTGAAAACTTGGGCTGCAAGGCACTGCTGCTGCACCTTTTTCTCTTCAGGGCTCCGTTGGACAACAATTTCCAGCCCTAGCAGGTAGCAAAGTTTACTACAGGGTAGGAGTGGGCAAGTCTGCTGGAGGCTGGCGATGAAGCGGGCGAAGAAGACAAAACAGTTTACTGATGAACACGAACAGATATGGTTTAGCTCATCTGAAACAGACAGACTGCAGGCGACGAGAGGTGATCCTCGGACCCCAGCACACCGGTACACGTGTGCCGACGCAGACATTTCTCGTGGACGGTAGCAGCAACCCGGCTACCGCAGCATGCTGGCCTTGTCACAGATGCGGCGACAAATGACTCAGGGCAGCGTAGATGTGGCGAGCCGCTGACAGGCTTCCCCTGGTGGTTGAAATCCGGTTTCCACATGCTGACAGTTGCCGAAGGTCCCTTGTATCGAGGTCGGGTCGAAATATCAAGAGTGCTGTCTTTGGCCTGATGTTGTGCAGTCGGTAGGTCGATCGCTATGCGACGGTAGTTACCGTGACGTTTCTCACGCGGAAGTGCTGGTTGCCTAAGCCATGTCTACTGATGCTGCTGAGCTGGCAGGGTACTGTCCGGTAACTGTGGACTGTGTTCGATTTGTGGGGAGTGGTCCCGGTTGTCAGTACGTGAGCCGTTAGGTATGTTACTTGGCAGTGACATATAGTGCGAAGGCTTCTTCCGTCCTGACGTTTTGCACAACAGTGCATTACACGGTGCTTCTGATGGTATGTCGCATTTTCGCAATATTCTTTTATCACTGTGCAGCGTGGGGGTTTCAAATGGGGTCCTTCTGGTCCCCTTGTTTTGTGTAGTGTTGCGGTGGAGCGGATTGGTCCCGTATTATTTTTTAAACAATCATTCCACTTAGCTGGATAAGTTTCAGGTTGAGCTTGATATGCTTCAGGTTGTCTGTCCATTCACTCTACGATGGTAGGTACTGGTTTAGCCGACAAAAGCATCGTTCACGAAAATTCAGCTAAATGGCTACCACGCAAAGGCCACATAATTCCAGACCTTGGGCAGAAGCTGGTAGTTAATTAAAGTATCGAGCATACGGGATTCTTGCATGGCTGGTTTGAAAAATGTCTAAAATTTCCTTTAAGTTGGTTCATAGTCTTTAAAACACGTAGAGTGGCTATCAACTCCGTTTTTAATATCCCGACATGAATATTTGCAGTATTACTATCTCTGTTACAAATTCACACTGGAAAGCAGCCACAATATATACTGAACGTCCTAAACAGTCACTGACTCACGACTACTTGCGAGGTAACACATTCAGTCGCTCAGTAAAGAATTTCTCGCTATAATGTCTCATAATCTGCACGAACACCCGACGTGGAACTTCCTGGGAGATTAAAACTGTGTGCCGGACCGAGACTCGATCTCGGGACCTTTGCCTTCCGCGGGCAAGTGCTCTACCAGCTGAGTTAACCAAGCACGACTCACGCCCCGCCCTTACATCTTGGTAGAGAACTTGCCCGCGAAAGGCAAAGTTCCCGAGTTCGAGGCTCGGTCCGGCACACAGTTTTAATCTGCCAAGAAGTTTCATATCAGGGCACCCTCCGCAGTAGAGTGAAAGTTTCTTTCTAGAAACATCCCCCAAGCTGTGGTGAAGCCATGTCTCCGCAATATCCTTTCTTCCAGGAGTGCTGGTTCTGCAAGGTTCGCAGGAGGGCTTCTGTGAAGTTTGGAAGGTAGGAGACGAGGTAGTGGCGGATGTATAGCTGTGAGGACGGGGCGTGAGTCGTGCTTGGGTAGCTCAGTCGGTAGAGCACTTGCCCCCGGAAATTCAAGGGTCCCGAGTTCGAGTCTCGGTCCGGCAAACGGTTTTAATCTGCCAGGAAGTTTCATATCAGCCCACACTCCGCTGTAGAGTGAAAGTTTCATTCTAGACCCCAAGTGGTGTTTATCTACGACATGAAATGTCCACACGCGAATATCGTCTGAAATATACCACTCGAAAAGCTCAAAGTTCTATAAAATGCTCGATACTGCAGTCGATTTCACACGTGATCCTACCAACCAAAGGAATTCCTTCATTTTGGTACAAATTTGATCAGTTCGGTTTAACATAGGTCTTTACTAGAAGACGGCACCCGAGTGACTATAGACTCATAGACCGGAGACACAAAGTCCTCTCAAATATTTGGGAGATGCTGAATTCCTATTGGCTAGCATGTTAAGCAGCCAATAATATCATCTCGAGTAGTTCTATACTCGAGGTACTTCTAATGTCAGCCAATCAGATTACTACAAGTAATTTAGACTAGAAATCTCGTAATTCCGAAAATAAAAAAATTCAATGAAAACAAAATACTATTCACTTCCACAAAATAAATTACTATTAAATTTAATACTTAGCGCCCCTTCTGGCTGAAAAATCAAGCTCATTGGTACGTACGTCACAAATTCCCCTATTGCAACAACTTTCTCACACATACATTTACATAGGTTTAATAAAATATCACATTCTCACTTTATGTATGCCCTCAATTTACTGTCTGCCTCTCCGAAACACTCCCACAATCAAAACACGATGAAATAACAAATTTCCAAAGAACTTTTAATTACGTCAGAAATCTGTGATAATGAAACTGAATGAAATTCCATAAAATTAGATTACATTAACCTATTTTCTTTGAAGTAGTTTCTGTTGATACTATTGATGAATATATAACAGTCTCTAACTCAATTTCACGATACCAGCACGGTTATTAGGTGTTATAGGTAAAAATCTGTATCTCCGAAAGCAATGACGTTATTGATTTGAAATTTTAACAGTATGATTGAGTTGTCTATAAAATCTTGTATACTAAGTATGAAAAGTATGGATTAATATTTAACAGTACTTGTTCAGGTTCATAGAAAGTATGTGTAACGCACTGCACGCAGCATTAAGCAAGAACAGGGCTCGCTCGGAACAGTAGTCAGCTTCGGATATGCCAGCGTGAGAACCAAATCTGCTCTCTTCCCGGCTGCACTGCAAGCTACGCTTTCAATGCGAGATAATTCGTAATATCTTGCTACCTTACGGTATTATCAGATCTAAACATTTTTAAGTAAGTTCTGTTGTGTTTGGCGGTCACTTTTGTGTTGTTTTATGATCCATTCAAAGCAATCAGTAATTTATTCCACCGATGGACAAAATATTATCTAACAGCCTGAAAGACCTATGCGACGTTTTTCTGGCATGTAGCTACATTCACCCCACCTGTGATGGCTTTGTACATTTCAATAACGTGATGACATTTGGCTGAGTTTTGTTGATCTATCTGAGTTTGCACTAAAGAATGTGGTTGTAAAAAATGTTTGTTCTTTTTTAACTGAATATGACATACTGAAAAACCCTTTGTAAGTGAAAGTATCTGCATCTTTTTCCGTCAGTTCTATGATGTAGCTGGAATTTTTTTTTCATTTGTACACAGAGATGACGTAAGTCATGGGATAGCGATATGCATATACAGATGACAATTGTAATTTGTTCCAAGGTGTTTCATGTGAAAAAGTGTCTAACGTGATTGTGACCGCACGACGAGAATCAACAGACTTTGAGCGTGGTATGGTACTTGCAGCTACACGCCTTGGACATTTCTTCCCGGAAACCGCTAGGCAATTCAATATTCGGCGATCCAGAGTGTTAAAAGTGTGCCAGGAATACCACACATAAAACATTATCTCTCACCTTGGACAACGCAGCGGCAACGGCGTTCACTTACCGACCGAGAGCAGCTGCGTTTTCGTACAGTTGTCTGTGCTAAGAGACAAGCAACACAGTGCAGTTAATATGGGACGTACGACAAATATATTCCTTGGAGCAGTACGGCAAAATCTCTCGTTAATGGGCTGTGGTAGCAGATGACCCATGTGATGCATTTGCTAATAGTAAGACATCACCTGCAGCGCCTCTCCTGGGTTCGTGACCACGTCGTTTGGGCCCTAGACGACTCGAAAACCGTAGTCTGGTCAAACGTATCTCGATTTCAGTTGGTAAGAAGTGATAGAATGGTTCGAGGGTCGTGTACACCTCAAGAAACCATGGGCGCAGGTTGTCAACAAGGCACTGTGCAACCTGGTGGTGACTCCAAAATAGTGTGGGCTGAGTTTGCATATAATGGACTGGGTCCTCTGGTTCTTTGGCTACTTGGAGAACATTTACAGCCATTCATGGACGTCTTGTTCTAAAACTGGGATGGAATCTTTATGGATGATAGTGCGCCTTGTGACCGGAACAAAGGCGTAGGCAGTTGGTTTTAAGTACAGACTGGACAATACGAGGAAATACTCTGGCCAGGCAGATCGCTCGACGTCAATCTCATCGACCATTTATGGGACATAATAGAGAGGGCAGTTCGTGCTCTAAATCCTGCACAGGCAATAGTTTCGAATTTATGGACGACGGTAGAGACAGCAAGGCCCAATATTTCTGCACGGGACCTCCACCGTCTTGTTCAGTCCATGGCGTATCGAGTTGCTGGATTACGCCGCCAATGCTGATTATTTATCAAAATTTAGGCAATGGCGGGGATCGAACCCGGAACCGAAGACGTTTATATTATGAATCAAAGACGCTATCCCTTTTTTTTCCTTTATCAGGGGAAATATGGGAAATCAAGGTTAGGGCTATCCTTTGCCACTTTTTTTGTTACATGATTACATTTAGGAAACGTGTACAAATGAGAATTCTAGTAAGTAAGTGTTACAACAACAAAGGTGGCATAAAAGAGTAATCCAGAAATAAAAACATAAATCACTGATGTAATTCCAACTAAAAGGTTCTTCAATAATATAACTGGTTCCACTTGGAGCCGCGTCATCGTTATCTGATATCTCCAATTGCGCCTTTGAAGGGCATCTACAACGGAGGCATTAAGTTTCGCTAGTGCCTCAAGGAAAACAGCATCCTTGCAGCAGCTTGTCTCTTCCTTCGCTCATGGCTGACCAGGCAGAACGTTCGGCCGTTTGTGTGATGCGGCACAGAACATTAACCGCAGCTCGGCACTCCCCAGCTGAGTGGGGGGTTAACGAAAACCCTGCGTAAATAATTTGCGAAGAGCGTACGGTATTCCGGTGTGCATTTCCCTTTTCAGATTTTCTGGTTTACTTCCCACGTTAAAACTTCTCACATTCCAAGCCCAGACTCGTAGAATGGAGAAGTCTCGCGGTCAGAGTGTAATTAATATAGTGCGGTAGCGTCCTCGCTTCCCACGCACGGGTACTAGACGCTTCAGTCTGGAACTGCGTGACCCATACGGTCGCAGGTTCGAACCTTGCTTCGGGCATGGATGTGTGTGATGTCCTTAGGTTAGTTAGGTTTAAGTAGTTCTAAGTTCTAGGGGACTGATGACCTCAGATGTTAAGTCCCATAGTGCTCAGAGCCAGTTTTTAGTACGCCGGAGAGAAGGAGGTCCGACACGATAGTCACCTCAGCGTATCTACATCTACATCCATACTCCGCAAGCCACCTGACGGTGTGTGGCGGAGGGTAGTTTGAGTACCTCTATCGGCTCCCCTTCTATTCCCGTCTCGTATAGTTCGTGAAAAGAATGATTGTCGGTATGCCTCTGTGTGGGCTCTAATCTTTCTGATTTTATCCTCATGGTATCTTCGCGAGATATACGTAGGAGTGAGCAATATACTGCTTGACTCCTCCATGAAGGTATGTTCTCGAAACTTCAACAAAAGCCCGTACCGAGTTATTGAGCGTCTCTTCTGCAGAGTCTTCCACTGGAGTTTATCTATCATCTCGTAACGCTTTCGACATTACCAACTGATCCTGTAACGAAGGGCACTGCTCTCCGTTGGATCTTCTCTATATATTCTACCAACCCTATCTGGTACGGATCCCACACTAGTGAGCAGTATTCAAGCAGTGGGCGAACAAGTGTACTTAAACCAACTTCCTTTGTTTTCGGATTGCATTTTCTCAGGATTCTTCCAATAAATCTCAGTCTGGCATCTGCTTTACCGACGATCAACTTTATATGATCATTCCATTTTCAATCATTCCTAATGCCTACTCGCAGATAATTTATGGAATTAACTGTTTCCTGTTGCTGACCTGCTATATTGTAGCTAATGTATTCGCAGCACAGTACACTTGTCTACATTGAGATTCAAGTGCCATAGATGCAAAAAGCATCACTGAATTACCTACATTAGAGCAGTATTTGATGATCACAGTGACAGCAGACAGACTATACAAAATAAAATCGGCGTTTCAGTGAAGAAGGTTTTGTCATACCACAAATTAATATCTTGCAGTGAATTGTAATAAACCGCATGAAATACCATAGACTGCAGCCCCAATGGCCATCTTGTAGGAATTTAGATTTACGAAGGTGTAAATAGACCCTTCTGTAGTGTCCCATGATTAGGCACAAGGTGCCCGTGAAACGTGTTTACTATTTGCGTAATATAAGCTAATGTAATGTAGCTGTACCAAGTGTCCCACCAAGGAAAGATCCCTCGAAGACCTGGGAATTGCGCCCGCCCTCCGAGTGCAGTCAGACACGCTGTCGGCTGAGTTACGAATTAGGACACTTGGCTAATTTAAAGTCAAAAATAGTGCAGGTAAATGGGACTGTGATGTCACAAGGCTTACTACTACGACTGACCTTACTCGGATTACAGTGTTGCTTAGTCATTCCTCGTCTGTCTCCACCTTTAATGTTTCTTATCATTCTACATTAATTTTATATTAGGGAATGTATAGGCACCAGTTGAATAGTTTAATTTTATGAGTATTCAATATTCAAATATTTAGCTGTGCGCTTTTGCTATGAGTGTAGGAATGACATCACACTGGCTACGATTAAATCCCATTTCGTGTAGATAAACAGATACCTGAAGATGAAACTACAAAAAGCTTCGAAATTGATTTCATACAAAGTCAGCAAGAAACTCAGGTAAATGGAAAATTAGTATGGAAATAGCCAGAGAGTTCCAAAACAAAATATTACTAACAAGGGGACTGCTTCTACTCGTCATCACTGATTCGATTTATACGCACGGAAGTGGGGGCGCCAGATGGCCAAGCGTTTAGAGAAAACACCATTTTTGAAGCCGATCGGGCGAGACATGACTTCCGTGTTTGGCGCAGTTTCAAGGCACCAGCGAAAGGAGCACAGAACAATTATCCGAGGGTCGTTATGGGCGAATCCATATGTGGAAACTCCTTGGGTTTCAATTTTTACGTTACCTAGGTTGCAAATAGACCGAAATAATGCTCAGTATATTGCATTTATTAATATAATCATAAAAGACATGAAAAGAGAAGCAAAAGAAAAATTTTGTATTGGAAACAAATTTCCAAAATAGGAGTGTACGTACAACGTCCACGAGGACTCTGCAAATAACTTTCCAAGAACGAATTGTAATGAAAGGGTACTGGACTTCGTATTCCTTCCACTTTCATTTTGTTCTTCGAGCAACGCTTGGCTGCTTCACGTGAACAGTAGGTTACCACTGCAGTTAAAGTCAGACTATCGGCAGTACAGTACAATGAGCTGAACAATTATAATAATAATATCTAATATAAAATGAAGTTCTCATGTACCACTTACAATCTCTTCCTGGAAATGTACTTAAAATCTCAAATTTCCCATTCCATTCCAGCTTGCCGCTGTGATCGAGCGGTTCTAAGCCTTTAAGTCTGGAACCGCGCTGCTGCTACGGTCGCAGGTTCGAATCCTGCCTCGAGCATGGATGTGTGAGATGTCCTTAAGTTAGTTAGGTTTAAGTAGTTCTAAGTCTAGGGGACTGACGACCTGAGCTGTCAATTCCCGGGGTGCTTAGAGCCATTTGAGCCATTTGAACCTTTCCATGCCTCTTCCTGTCTTTTACGAGAACAGTAAATGAAATTAATTGACTACTATTTCTGTTTATATGCAGTTTAAGTATCGTAAAAATTGAAAATAAAAAAGCTTTCCACGTAGAGACACGACTCACGATCCTCGGATTCCCCCTATCGGCTCCAAAAACTATATTATTGCTAAGCCTTTGTCCATCGAGAGTTCTCACTTCCGTCACTCTGATTTCTAGTCAAGCCCTACATACAAGTGTACAACAAGTGATCACGTGTAGGAGCTGTCCTCTTGTAAGACTCTGTGTATTGTAAGTATTCATTACTGAGATTTGCTTTTTGCACAGTTTTGTGATCGATTCGGGCTCAGTGGGTAACGACATTCAATAGCGAATAGATACAGGGTGAGTCACCTAACATTACCGCTGGATATATTTCGTAAACCACATCAAATACTGACGAATCGATTCCACAGACCGAACGTGAGGAGGGGGGGTTGTGTAATTGGTTAATACAAACCATAAAAAAAAGGACGGAAGTATGTTTTTTTAACACAAACCTAGGTTTTTTAAAATGGAACCCCATTAGTTTCGTTAGCACATCTGAACTTATAAACAAATACGTAATCAGTGCCGTTTGTTGCATTGTAAAATGTTAATGACATCCGGAGATACTGTAATCTAAAGCTGACGCTTAAGTACCACTCCTCCGCTGTTCGATCGTGTGTATCGGAGAGCACCGAATTACGTAGGGTTCCAAAGGGAACGGTGATGGACCTTAGGTACAGAAGAGACTGGAAAGCACATTACGTCCACATGCTAACACCTTTTTATTAGTCTTCTTCACTGACGCACATGTACATTACCGTGAGGGGTGAGGTACACGCACACACGTGATTTCAGTTTCCAATTACGGAGTGGAATAGTGTGTCCCGACATGTCAGGCCAATAGATGTGTAATGTGGTGGCCATCATTTGCTGCACACAATTGCAATCTCTGGCGTAGTGAATGTCGTACACGCCGCAGTACATCTGGTGTAATGTCGCCGCAGGCTGCCACAATACGTTGTTTCATATTCTCGGGGGTTGTAGGCACATCACGGTACACATTCTCCTTTAACGTACCCCACAGAAAGAAGTCCAGAGGTGTAAGATCAGGAGAACGGGCTCGCCAATTTATGCGTCCTCCACGTCCTATGAAACGCCCGTCGAACATCCTGTCAAGGGTCAGCCTAGTGTTGATTGCGGAATGTGCAGGTGCACCATCATGCTGATACCACATACGTCGACGCGTTTCCAGTGGAACATTTTCGAGCAACGTTGGCAGATTATTCTATAAAAACGCGATGTATGTTGCAGCTGTTTGGGCCCCTGCAATGACGTGAGGACCAATGAGGTGGTTGTCAATGATTCCGCACCATACATTTACAGTCCACAGTCGCTGTCGCTCTACCTGTTTGAGCCAGCGAGGATTGTCCACGGACCAATAATGCATATTCCGTAGATTCACTGCCCCGTGGTTTGTGAAACCCGCTTCATCGGTAAACAGGTAGAACTGCAACGCATTCTCTGTTAATGCCCATTGACAGAATTGCACTCGATGATTAAAGTCATCATCATGTAATTGCTGATGATGCAGTATGCGCTGGACACTACTTTGACTCAGTTCATCGACTCTCGCAATGTCCCGTGTACTCATGTGTGGGTTCATGGCAACAGCAGCTAACACACCAACTGCACCCGCTTCTCCTGTGACGGGCCTGTTGCGGATATGTTTGCGTGCTACGACCATACCTGTTGCATACAGTAGGCGGCAGATGTTTGCAATGTGCGGCACGTTGGATGCTCTCTGTCCAGGTACCGTTCAGCATACACCCTGCAGGCTTCAGCTGCATTTCGTGGACACTCGCCATAGATGAGTATCATCTACGCCTTTTCAGGGTTCGAATACACCATGGTCGCAGTTCCTACAACGCTACACTATCACAGACGTCTGGCAACACGGTGTACTACAGTTGGTCTGCGTGCGGAGACGAATGCAGAATAACAATAGCAGCGAGCGCTACATGCGGACACTGCGACAGCTAGACCAAACCATAACAGTGCACTACAGCCACACTCGTAAACACTGTCGTCATCGTAAACATGTCCCTGCAGATGCTGCTCGCCGACCGTGGTACGTGTTTGTTACAACACGCAACTGAATGTCGGAGGTTTCAAGCGTCAACTTTAGGTTACAATATCTCCGGATGTAATTGACATTTTACAATGCGACAAACGGCACTGATTTCGTATTTGTTTATATGTTCAGATGTGCTAACAAAACTAACGTGGTTCCATTAAAAAAAACGTAGGTTTGTGTTAAAAAACATACGTCCGTGCATTTTTGTATGGTTTGTATTAACCATCTACACTAGCCCCTCTCCTCACGTTCGGTCTGTGGAATCGGTTCGTCAGTATTTGATGTGGTTTACGAAATATATCCAGCGGTAACTTTAGGTGACTCACCCTGTATATGTCCAGCTTCGTTACAATTAATGCCGTCCTTCACTCCCGTGAATTCGGTTTCGCCTGTCCACTAAACAGAGCGCGTAACACACACTAAATAGAGCGCGTAACACAGGTAAACCAGAGAATGGCTTAAGACGAAGAAATGTTTGAGACTTGAATTTATATTCTCTTCTGCAGGCTCTAGGTAGCGTACAGTATCAGTAAAATGGTTTTAATAAAAAAGAGGTCTTAATGTATTGTTTTTATTCAACGAATAATATAGTCAGTACATACAAATAATTACTGACGTCTTGGATGAAAGTGACGGACATTTTGGCAACTGATTCGGGCGTTAATTGACTAAACATTTCTGAATGTAGCAAGTATAAAACACAGGGACGAAATGCGATCTGCAACTTGTGTAGGTACACAACTGCAGTGTAAAAGTCGAAGCATGTGAAAAGGGAGGAGTAATTGAGAATGAGTGCGACATGTTTATAGACTGTCCTCGACGTTATTCAATATGTACATAGAGCAACCAATAAAGGAATAAAGCAAAAGGAGGAATTTGGAAAGTGAATTTACGATCAGAGAGAAGAAACAGCAACTTTGAGGACTGTTAATTGCATTGTAATTTTGCGGGAGATGGTAAAGTTGAACGGAATGCTTTTTGTCTTGAAGATATGTAAACACAAAAGTAAAACATGAGTTATGGAAGATAGTGAAATTAAGATAGACTATGCAGAGGGAATTAGACTAAGGAATGAAACGCTAAAAGTAGTAGATAAGTTTCGCGTTTTGGGGAGCAAGGTAAATGTCGGTCCAGTTAGAGAGGATATAAGTGATTTTCATTCGGATCTTTGCTTTATATCCTCTCTATCTCGACATCATCAGTTGTTTTTCTCCCCAAATACCAAAACTTACCTGCTCATCCCCATGAGACTCCAATCATCTACCCGTTCATCCGCCTGACCAGTGACGCTAGTAAGTGCTTATAAATCAATAAGCAGTTATACGCACCAATATAAAGGCACGGGAAAACGTGATGTACTTGGTTTAATTATTCCCGTTCTGTAATGTTTAACATCAAGTTGAAGACTGTTTTCATAAACTGAACGATTTTTAAAATCTAATATTAAACCTTATTGCCGACTCCTTCTCGAACAGAGTTTTGCACAGAAGTTGAGGAATCTACTCTCAAGTAATTCTCAGATGAGCTCATTTACGGCTTTGTATGAGTCTTCATCGTGATATTCTCCTTGCGTATTAGTTTCTACTTGCATGGACTTTGTATCTCGGAGGAACTTTGAATTTTCCGCTGCATCAAAACATTTGACAGGCAAAAGAAACGGTAAATGGCAGAAAAGAATGGGCATCGAACCCTGGACCTTGGAATTGGCAGTCTGAGACCTAGTCACCATGTAATCTAGCCACAGGACCACTGCATCGTGACTACACTGCGTATGGGAAAATTGTAAAGATACCAGAATGGAGTGCATTGTGAACTGCCGATTCAGTTGACGCATTTTAGTTGAATGTTTAATGTGCCAGTGTTCACAGGCAGAATTTTTAGAATTCATGCAAGGTATAACACAAAAACCGCTAAATACGACACTAAACTTTAGAATGATAAATCAAAAGAGACGTTTGTACGACGTGGTCTCCCTCAGCCAACCTTAGAACAGCAATAGCGGTGCGTTTATGGTTGTAGGCGACTTTCTTTTTTTAAAAAAGAAAAACGAATAGGTTGTAACTTATAGTACCTCGCATATTTGGTTTAAAATATGTTTTTTTACTAGTTTCTTTAGTCTTTTTTTACAGCGTAGTAACTTAAGAAGTAACAGTTTTAATAACAAATAGCATTAATTTGTATGTCAGAAATCCGCCTCATTTGCGAAATATTACTGGTCTTTACCCAGGTTTCAGCTAGAGTAATCCAGCCTTCTTCAGAAGTTTATTTTATGCTTCGGAAGAAGGCTAGATTACTCTAGCTGAAACCTGGGTAAAGACCAGTAAAATTTCGCAACTGAGACAGATTTTTGACATAATAATTTATCACAGATCCTGACGCGGCTGCAACATGTTAAAAAAGCATTAAAATGATGTGAGAGTCTACAGTGACATTGTGAATGAATAATACTGACTGAATAATAAAGTTAATACTGGCAGTACATGCATTCCGCCTGCTGCCATTAGTAGTGGATATATTTACAATAATAATGATGACAATAGTAATAATAATGATAGGGGCACATATGAAAACAATTTGTAGATGTACAAAGCAGGTGTTTTCTGTTGTACTGACTTTTGGGTAAAAGAAATTTAAGGAATCTGCACCAGCTAAGAATGCTGGGAAATGAGGGGGGTTCTGGTTGAAAAGGCGGATGTTCAGGGTTAACAATGGTAATCCCTAGTATTGATTTTATATATTGTGTTCTGAAAATGGAGATATTATTCAGTTGGGCAACATAATGCAGGAGATTATTCCAGAGGCGGGTTCCTGCTACTAAAGACGACTTCGAGAAAGTGGCTGATGATGGAGTGAGTGTTATTCTGCGATGTTGTTCAGACAGGAATGTTAAGGTCGGGGAGAGATACGAGGGAAATTCGTACGTTGCTAAGACAGTAGAGGAGACAGAGGGTATGGAAATCTCTGCACCTGTCCCCACGCAGTCAAAATACCTGTGCATATTGTTCTGTACGACTTCGTACACAATAGTAAGTAGAGGTGAGCTGAAGATTGGTGAGGCAACTGTTATCACCAGAAAGCTGGATAGGAGGAGAAATGATTAGCGAAAAAGTTAACATAGCAAAAGAAAGATTTACTTCACTTGTATTTCTCCAAGCGAACAGAGACTCATTAGAAATATTGCAGCAAGAAACAGTGTCCAGCTATTAATGTCAACAAGAAGAGGCTCTCTGAAACAAACATGAATGATGGTGTCATAGCGATGAGGCTACAAGGGCAAGTGGGCTGTTTGGCTGCCGCCGGCTGTCCTATATCACAGCAGCAAAGTTCGCTCGTGGTATGGAGCTGCTGCTGGCGTGACTTAGCGGGCGCACGTCATTGAGTTCATCATATCTTACTACGCTATCATCATATGGCAGTAACTTGCTATTCCACTGTCAAATGTGATACCCATGGGTTGGTATCGATACGTAATACCAGACATATGATGGTGTAATATGATCAAAGAGTCAAACAACACAGATATGACAAACACAGGTATTCATCACCAGTTCCAAGTGGTGTGAGCTTTCCAGATAAAGCCCTTGTAGAATAACAATTCTATAATCAGTAACTGGAAGTTGAGCCGGAGTTGTGCACGGCTCTTCGAAAAGCGCGCCAGGTGGAGTGCTCTCGCTTCGCGTCAAGTGTTTGCGGTGGCGCTTTCGGTTCGGCTCGCTGTTTGGATCGCTACCGCCCTCTGGCGGGAGGTGGAGCAAGTATACGGTCGCGTGACGATAGAGAAGTACGTACTGGGCGGTGACCGAGAGAGGTGATGGACCGAGCGGGGCCCTGTTGTTGTGTGTCGTCAACTGTTCACCACGTGCTTTGGCCGACCTCTTGGCTGTCAGTGGCTAAGCCTGCCTTACCCGCATGTATGTGGCTTATGCAGCTTAGAAGCCGTGGTGTAAGATATCAGCGAGTGGGACCGTATGTCTTCTTATCAGCCGTTGAAACCACTGGCAGCGGTTGGCTCTGACGAGCATAAGGAAATGCAACGTGTTCCCGGCGCTGTGGTGGAGTGTGAGAAGTTGAGTACTGTTTTGTAACAGTTATATATATATATATATATATATATATATATATATATATATATATATATATATATATATAAAGGGGTTTTTCTAGTTTTAGTGAAGTGTATGAGTTTTTTGACCAGTGGTTTTGTTGGGGTCTTCCCACCACAGTTTTCGTTTGCCTGTCAGCGGGAATGTGGTAATTGCTTCTTGGTCGGGCCGTTTCATTTACACATTGATTGAGTGATTTAGGGTCGGTGCCGTGTGTCTCTGCGATTCAGAGTCTGTACAGGCACCGCCCTTGCTACATCTACTCGTTTTGGGTAACTCGGGGAGATGGTGGTTTGTAATGCAAGTTTTGGGGCTGATCTGGCTGTGGCCCCAATAACTATTCCGCCTATTGTGATTTGGGTTCCTTTACACGTGTCACTCCCTCACCGAGCTAAGAATTTTTTTTTTTGAGAACTGCCTTTAATGTGAAGCTTTTGTGCTGGTTAAAATCTTACTATTGGGAAGTTGTTAACGTCATACCTGGCAATCTCCTGTTCATTAAAAAATTGTTTTTGAAGTTTTTAAATTCCAGATTTAATAATTTATTATTCAGAAAGCCTTTAAAATAAAAGATAACCTCAGCAGTGTGTGTTATTTCATCAGCACCTCCTGACCTCTACTTCCACGATAACGTTGTTGGAATAACATGTGTACTTGAGTTGTTGTTTGTGAACCGCTCTAATTGACGGTTCAGAAATGTAAGTGTTTGTAAAAGTTTCTCAGGTGTACATGACAGACGTTTTGGAAGGAATCTTTATAATTAAAGTTTATCTTTACAATTAATCTGAATAAGGGGGTGGGGGTAAAGTATGGCCTCAATACAACTGTCGCGCAAACGGAATGCAGTAGGATGTGCCGTGCATCAGAGATGGATGGAAGCGTGGAGTGGAATTTTAGCAGTGAGAGCGTAAACAAAAATTCTGGCAAAATAACATTTATTAGATTGGTAAATTTAATTGCACACATGAATATGTATAGTGAATAATATGATGGTTGCTGTTGCCTGCAATCTATTACGTCGCATATTAATTAAACCTAGTACTTTACTTCGGAGTCCGCTGCAAGGTCTATGATCTATGGAAAGGAATGATCAAAGGATGGTTTAGTCACAAACACCTACATTCACACGCACTTGAGACTAATAGGAAGGAAAAGAGCTAAAAACTCTCACGAAAGCACATGTGGGTAGAACGAGGGGCTGTTCCCTTGACTTTAACATGCGGGGTAAGTGAATAAAATTTCTGTTCATGTGAATAGCTATAAAAATGAAGCATAAATCAGAATCACAGCGGAAGATCACTGTGGCCTTGGCACTGTGGACTTTGTCATTAGATCACGACCAAGTGGTCCTCACAAACAAAAGCGTGCACAAAGAAAGTTATTAAGTGAGATGAATTGCACAAAATTCAGTGATAAAGTCATGGAAATCATACGCAATATACGTGCTCTAGCGAAATAGATGCTAAACAAAATGAACTAAAGTAAATAAATGTGGTGTGACTAGGGCCTCCCATCGGGTAGATCGTTCGCCGGGAGCAATTATTTCGATTTGGCGCCACTACGGCGACTTATATGTCGATGAGGATGAAATGATGATGATTAGGACAACACAACACCCCGTCCCTGAGCGGAGGAAATCTCTGACCCAGCCGGGAATCGAACCCGGGCCCTTAGAACTGACATTCCGTCACGCTGACCACTTTTTTTTTAAATCTCATTTTGCTCGTTTTTGTTTGTTGCATCTGTTCGGAGCGGACGTCGTAAGACACCCATTTAAGTTCGTCGTTGATCCATTAACTCAGTTTTTTTATTACAGAGGGGTGCTAACCCTCTGACCGAACACGCTGAGCTACCGTGCTGGCAACCACTCAGCTACCGGGGTGGACACAAAAGGAACTGATTTACAATAAACTCAACAGGGCTTCACGTGTTTGAGTAATAATTCAACTGAATAATAGCCTACTCCGTCACTGGATTTTAACCCATTTAACACTCGTAAAGTAGGAAGTAAAATTTTGTCACACAAGATAATGAACCATGAACGATGAAAGGAATTACTTACTTTGACTAGCTTTAAAAAATTACATTATACACAACACTAACTTCTCATCGAAAAGGCACACTTACCGCGTCCCGCGGAACACTCCGCGAGCATTCACTTGTAAGGTGTCAGGCAAATCCAACACCTTACATGAAAACCCTGACATGATAAGCAAATCCAGTAGTATGTCACATAGCTCGGAATAAATCGTGACATTAAATTAACCAAAGTAATACGAGTAACGAGTGAGCAAATGGAATACCACAGACTAACACAAGAATGCCTAAATGCATGTGGTACCTTCCCACCGTGAGGCAGACGCAGTTCCGAGGGGAGAAACGAGGACAGAAGCCGAGAGCAGAACCGTGTTAAGCTAGATAAGGGAGGGGCTGGGCACCCACGCCGCGAGCCTTCCTGTACGACAATACAACCCGCGTGAGGCTTTTTCGCGTCTCAGGTACGTCAAGGATCACTCCCAGCCCATGTTAAAAGCTAGAGCCCTCCAGAAAAGCAGTATAGGTCTTACGATAACACAAAAAGGGCCACTACCACCCACAAGTTTTAGCGTGAGACTTTTTCGCGTGTCTGTTACATTAGGATCACTCCCCAGCCCATGTTTAAAGATAGAGCCCTCCAGAAGAGCAGTATAGATCTTACGATAACGCTAAAAGGACCACACTAGCTGCAGGTTTTAGCGTGAGACTTTTTAACGTCTCTGTTACGTTGCAAACTTTAAAAACATTGCCCCACCACGAAAAGTATAACGTTTCTCATTGGATAGACAGAATTTTTGTAGGCGGAGCTTAAGGTTAACATTGAGACCCTGATTGGTCAGATGAAAACATAACCAGATAGTATTTTTAAACTAACTTCGGTAAATTGTAGTAAGGAGAAGTTAGGAGAGTTAGTTCGGAGACGGCGAGCTGGATGGCTGCTGCGCCGGCCGCTGCCGCCCTGACGCTGCTTAAACACCGACAAGGTAATGAACGCACGCGATGCCGCATTTTTGAGCGCATAAGGCTTCACTCAGAACTGCAGAAGACTCATCTGTTACACCCCTTTTTTGCGTAATACTAGTGTCGATCGTTAATTAAAACTCATGGTGTTCACATTTGCCACTTGAAGTAAAAATCTGAAACTCGATAATTTTTCTATTTTTAGTTATTGAGAAGCCACATCAGCCACTGTAATTTACGACAAGTTAAATAAGTAATTAAAGATAATTGAGGGTCACTGTAGACCATTTTTATAGTTGCAGACCATTTTGATAGTTTTCTCTTTTGTGAAACTTAAATTAAACCAAGATTATAGATGTGATATGACATAGGTCATCCTTCGATCGATTGTAGAACTTGGAAACCCATTTAGGGAATATTCGTTCACATTTTTGTTGAACGCAGTTGGTTTTTACCATCCTGTATTAAAACATTTCCTTTTATCAATAGTGCAATTTATAAACAATGTTTTGTGAGTAGAATAAAATTTCCAGTGGTAAACTTAACTGCTTTTTCGACGTTATTTTACCAGCTAACTAAAAATAGGAAAGCCTTGAACCCTTTCCACTAAATTTAGTTAGTATTAAGATTCTTTTACAGGGAGTGCAGTGGAGCTGACGCTGAGATCATTAAGTATTTGGTTATATCATCGATAGTCTCACTGAACTCTTCTGAATCCTACATGTCATGTGTGGTCTGGCGTCTCCTTACCAGCAACAGGTCCCAGGTTCAAACTAGTTAATTCCCTAAAAAACACGCTCAGAGCGTCGTTGCGCGGAAGTGGTAGGGAGACACGATATAGTACAAACAGACACCACCATGAATGTTTAGACACTCTCCAACCAAGCCGGTCGCGGTGGTCTCGCGGTTCTAGGCGCGCAGTCCGGAACCGTGCGATTGCTACGGTCGCAGGTTCGAATCCTGCCTCGGGCATGGATGTGTGTGATGTCCTTAGGTTAGTTAGGTTTAAGTAGTTCTAAGTTCTAGGGGACTGATGCCCACAGCAGTTGAGTCCCATAGTACTCAGAGCCAATTGAACCATGTATCTACAACCAAAAACCGCTACTCGTACCTACGGAAGGGGCCAGAGGAACCCCTATTGTGGTGCCAACCTATACAAAAGGTTCGTCCAAGGCAAACAGAAATTTTGCAAAAACAGACATAATGTCTGCAGGGATATCGCAATCACTCTTTCATGTAATGTTATTTGTAATCTGTCTTGACTGCAAAATATTTATTCACATGACCGGTTTCGGTTCCTCTAGAACCATCTTCAGATCTGCAATTTCGGTTACAGGAGTAACCCGTCCATACACAGCAACCTTCACATGCCGCGTCACATAAAAACTGCGGACTGCTTGTGAACATTGCTGTGTGTGGACGGGTTACTCCTGTAACCGAAACTGCAGATCTGAAGATGGTTCTAGAGAACCCGAAACCGGTCATGTGAATAAATATTTTGCAATTAAGACGGATTATAAGTAACATTGCCAACAAAAATCTCTTTGCTGCCAGGTACGTGTTTCCTACAGTTAGCTGTTCTGATACAGTGGCAGACTAATACACTCCACGGATCTACATATTTAAATCCTCGCAGATTCTCATTCATACATTCAACTGACCGGACAAGAAGAGGAAAGAACAGCTTCATTGAAACATGGCACCTAAATGTATCAGATATGCATGTGGGGCTCCGACAAGTATCAGTGACCTAATGAACTGTTAAAACAAAACATGGATGGCATACAGTGGCCACCACAAACACACTCAGCTGCTCATCTTTTCCCTTTTCTTCTTTACATCTAGGGTAACATATCATTTGCAGCAACAATTGTGGTGCGAGAGGCAAACAAATGTAGCTGTTTGGTATGGCAGAATCATGAAGAAGCTCATGCAGAGAGCCGTCAGTTTTTATATTTTTGTAGGGCACAGAGATTCAAATGGTTCAAATGACTCTGAGCACTATGGGACTTAACATCTATGGTCATCAGTCCCCTAGAACTTAGAACTACCTAAACCTAACTAACCTAAGGACAACACACAACACCCAGTCATCACGAGGCAGAGAAAATGCCTGACCCCACCGGGAATCGAACCCGAGAACCCGGGCGTGGGAAGCGAGAACGCTACCGCACGACCACAAGCTGCGGACAGGGCACAGAGAGATTCTTTCTTGAACGTTGTAGTTAATTGCTCAGTCCAGTTTAGATTTTCATCTTTTATTACTCCTAAACACTTTTCTGAAAGAGAGAAGCTGCTATTGTCAAATTAGGGTTAAAGACGATGGGGATTCACGATATTTCTGGTTAATGAGCGTAGAATGTCCTGTGCCGCTTGGGTTTAGATAGGTTGAGCTTTGTATCTTGCACCCATTTTCATAGTGCACATAGGTCGGTATTAACATTCTCGGCCGGCCGGGGTATCCGAGAGGTTCTAGGCGCTACAGACTGGAACCGCGCCACCGCTACGGTCGCAGGTTCGAATCCTGTCTCGGGCATGGATGTGTGTGATGACCTTAGGTTAGTTAGGTTGAAGAAGTTCTAAGTTCTAGGGGACTGATTTCCTTAAAGTTAAGTCCCATAGTGCTCAGAGCCATTTGAACCACTTGACATTCTGGACACATGTTTTCACGTTTATTGGTTTTGCGCTCAGGTACATGTTATCGTACATGCGGTACTTGCAATAGAACAAAATTGATGAGACATCATTGACATCCAGTGAAAAAGATATAGAACTACCTGTTGCCTATTTGTCACAACGCTTTCTGACTGAGTTTTCTTCAAGATGGCAACTAAGCAACGATGGAGGATTTATGCCGAGAATTGGAAACGTAACGAAACCCGCCGAGTGCGGTAAAAGTACGGTTCCCGATTTGGCGAGAGGATGCTCGCCCACCGGAAAGTAATTAGCCGGGATGAGAGCAAGTAGTTTTATTTCGCTAGTGCCCAGTTCAGCGTGAGAACATCCGGCTGCTGTGCAAGTTGTGGGTGGGAGTGTAGCGGAGTGTAGCAAGAGTGTAGCGGAGCGGCCTACGCTGGCAGGGGCTGGCAGTTATCGACGTATCGGCCGCTGCGCGCCCCTCTCTGCACAGTGGCTGGGCCGGCAGTGACTGGCCCGCTTTGTGCCATTCGTACGGCCAGTCAACGTCTGCCCGCCTCTCGCCGTCATCCCATAGCTGGGCCGGCACAATGGGGCCGCCATGACGGGCTCCTGCCGCGTGTGCTGCGATGCGAGGCACGAGAACGGTCCTCCCCCACAGCCCGCAGAATTCAGTTCCGCCTCTCGAACCTTTTATCACAGCGCTCCTAGCGGGATGCACACGTGCGTCATAGAATAAGTAGGCTGGCGCCTGCAGTAGCAGGAAATGCACATCTGCTAATATATGATTGCTAGTTTCGCAGTGATATATACTGATAAAATTCTCTCAGCCTGGCTGTCATGTGACTTCTGCTGCCATCCTTCAAAATGGTTCAAATGGCTCTGAGCACTATGGGACTTAACATCTGAGGTCATCAGTCCCATATAACTTAGAACTACTTAAACCTAACTAACCTAAGGACATCACACACATCCATGCCTGAGGCAGGATTCGAACCTGCAACAGTAGCGGTCGCTCGGTTCCAGACTGAAGCGCCTAGAACCGCACGGCCACACCGGCCGGCTGCCGTCCTTCGCTGAGGAGAAAAAGTCATGGGTTAGGCCGGTATTACATAATCAAATTTCTTTGTCCAATGTCTTTGTCAAATAAATTTGATGGTACAATAGGTAACTTTGTCAAATGCGTCACGTATTTGATCAAACCTAGGGCATCACTGTAGATTTGATCAAAGAAGTCGCTTGTCTTCTGTTCACTGCAATGTGACATGTTACCACGTGGAGCGCTAGCATCGCTGCAGCGTTCTGTCATCTGTAGTGTTTTTATAAACATTGTCGGTAAATACAATTGGTGTGTACTGACAACTACAATATTAATAGAAATGTATGAAGCTGATTGGGCGCTTTACAACGTGAGGCACCCTAAATACAAAAATAGATTAGAAGATTGGAGACGAGACCTAACGTAACTTAACCTAACCCTCTCCTGTAGGAAGGAATCGGAGTGTTACAGCGAGCCTGTCTTCTGCAGATATAGCAGTTCTTAAGTGAATATTGTGTTTCGTGATATGAGAATACGCTTCACTAAACACATACAGAAGTGTATGCTCATCCATTCTTAAGTAATTGATGTATGACTTGACGTCCTCCACCACAATCTCACGTAACAAGTTTTGTTGAATGCTTTTATCGTGTCGTCTTAAAACCCACGGCTTCACACAGGTACGTTTCCTTTTTGTCCTCTGCTTCTCTTCCGCATGTGCACACAGTGCAATTGTGGTACATGCAACTGCTGCGGTTAATAACAAGTTGTTGTTGTCAGCCATCTTGAACTTTGACGAAAAATATGACAGTGTAATACCCCTTTTTAGCGCCACGTCAAAGATCTTTGTCAAACATATTTGACGAATATTTGATAGTGTAATACCGGCCTTACCTCCTGCCCGTTGTAGTGCAGCATCTCGGTTTGTCAAGGAATAAACAAATCTTTGGCACTGCTGCTTCTATAGACGTAAATAATGGTGTGATGGTTTCAACGTCGCAGCGCTTCTTCAAGTTTTCACATAAAATTTTTTGTAGATGGTGTTGTGCAGCTTTAATCAAGATGTAGAATTTATTAATGAAATACATAGCTGTAACAGTAATTTTCTGACAACGATTTCGGTCTGGGATCAGACCAAAAATTTTCGAGTAATTAAAGATCGTATTGTCTCACGAGAATATTAAACGATTCTTCTGTGCAATACTACAGCTGCTTGCTATTGTTATAGTCTTGCATCACGTATCAATGTTTTCCTTTGCAAATAGTAATTACAATTATTGTACTTCTTTCCAACTCTCCTTTCTTGCTAAAAATGGTTCAAATGGCCCTGAGCAATATGGGACTTAACAGCTGAGGTCATCAGTCTCCTAGAACTTAGAACTACTTAAACCTAACTAACCTAAGGACATCACACACATCCATGCCCGAGGCAGGATTCGAACCTGTGACCGTAGCGATCGCGCGGTTCCAGACTGAAGCGCCTAGAACCGACGGCCACACGGGCATGCTTTCTTGCTGACGAAAACTTGTGTTACTGCAGATGTGTAGGAATAACAATACAGTATTATTCAATTACAGAGTTAATGGTGTGTCGCCTGACACAGTTACGGCTATTAAATATCGCAGTGTGACGTGGGAAAGTTATATAGAATGGAGTCAACACTAAGGTAGGTAGTGTTGTTGTGAATGCTCTACATCGGTTAACTGGGAGAATGTTAGGGAAGTGTACTTCATCTATAAAGGAGGTCGCGCCTACAACACCAGTACTATTACAGCGTTTGGAATCACCCCGCAGTCGGATTAAGAAACATCATGCTGCTAGATTTGTTAGCAATAGGATCGACAAACACGCGAGTATTACAGATATCGAATGGGAATCTCTGGCGAGAAGGTGATATACTTCTCTACAAAACACTATTGCGAGATGTTAGAGGACCGACATATGCGGCTGACTGCAGAATGACGTCGAGAACGAACATTGTGAAGGTACGACACATTAGGGATTATTATTATTATTGTTATTATTATTATTTTTATTTTTGAGTCATCAGTGTTCTGACTGGTCTGATATGGCACACCACGACTTCCTCTCCTGTACCAACCTCTTCATCTCACAACAGCAGTTGCAACCTACGTCCCCAATTATTTGCTGCATGTGTTCTAATCCCTGTATTCCTCTACAGTTTTTACCATTTAAAGATCCCTCTTCTACCATGCAGGTTGTTACCTGATGTCTTAACAGATGTTCTGTCATCCTGCCCCTACTTCTTTTCAGCTTCTTGTCAGTGTTTTCAATTATTCCTTTCCTCTCCGATTCTGCTCGGAACCTCCTCATTCCTTACTTTATCAGTCTACCTAATTTTCAACACTCTTCTTTAGCACCATATCTCAAATGCTTCGATTCTCTTCTGTTTCGGTTTTCCCCATAGACAATGTTTCGCTACCATACAATGTTGTGCTCAAAACGTTGTTGTTGTTGTGGTCTTCAGTCCTGAGACTGGTTTGATGCAGCTCTCCATGCTACTCTATCCTGTGCAAGCTTCTTCATCTCCCAGTACCTACTGCAGCCTACATCCTTCTGAATCGGCTTAGTGTATTCATCTCTTGGTCTCCCTCTACGATTTTTATCCTCCACGCTGCCCTCCAGTACTAAACTGGTGATCCCTTGATACCTCAGGACATGTCCTATCAACCAATCCCTTTTTCTAGTCAAGTTGTGCCACAAACTCCTATTCTCCCCAGTCCTATTCAGTACCTCCTCATTAGTTATGTGATCTACCCATTTAATCTTCAGCATTCTTCTGTAGCACCACATTTCGAAAGCTTCTATTCTCTTCTTGTCCAAACTATTTATCGTACATGTTTCAGTTCCATACATGGCTACACTCCATACAAATACTTTCAGAAACGACTTCCTGACACTTAAATGCTGATATAGTCCTGCTTCAAACGTACATTCTCAGAAATTTCTTCCTCACAGTAATGTCTGTGTTTGATACTAGCAGATATCTCTACGGCAAGAAATGCCCTTCTAGCCAGTGCTAATGTGCTTTTGATGTCCTCATTGCTTCCTCGATCATTGATTATTTTGCTACCTAGGTAGCAGAATTCCTTAATTTCATCTACCTCGTTATCACCAATCCTGATGTTAAGTTTGTCGGAGTTCTCATTTCGGTTTATTCTCATTAATTTTATCTTTCTTAGATTTTCTGTCAATCCATATTTTGTACTAATGAGACTGTTCATTCCATTCAGCAGACCACGTAATTCTTCTTCGCTTTCACTGAGGCCAACAGTGTCATTAGCGAATATTATCATTGATATCCTTTCACCTTTAATTTCAATTCCACCTTACTTTTATTCCCATCCTAGCTTTTTCGATATGTAGATTGAAGAGCAGGGACGGAAGACAACATTTCTGTCTTACGCCCTTTTTGATCCTAGCATTTTGGTCTTGGTCTTCCACACTTATAGTTGTTTCTTGATTCTTGTACATGTTATTTATTACCCTTCTCTCCCTATAGCTTACCCCTATTTTCCTCAGAATTTTTTCAGGTTGACAAATCCACTGAACGTGGATTGACTTTTCTTTAGTCTTGCTTCCATTATTAACCGCAACATCCGATCTGCTTTTCTGTTGCCTTTACCTCTCCTAAAGGCAAACTGATAGTCATCAAACACATCGTCAATTTTCTTTTGAATCCTTCCGATATTATTGTTGTCAGCAACTTGAATACGTGAGCTATTAAGCTGATTGTGAGATAATTCTCACACTTCTCTGCTATTGCAGTCTTCGGAATTTTTCGGGTGATACCTTTCCGAAAGTCATATGCTATATAGCCAAACTCATATATCCTACTCACCAACGTGAATAGTCGTTTTGTTGCCGCTTTCCGCTGTTATTTTAGAAATTTTGATTGAAGTTTATCTATTCCTTCTCCCTTTTTTGATCTTAAGTCTTCTGAAGCTCTTATAAATTCTGTTTATAATACTGGATCTACTCCCTCTTCCATACTGACTTCTATCACATTAGAGAAGTCTTCTCGCTATTAGAGGCCTTCAGTGTACTCTTTCGACCTATGACTCTCTCCTCTGCGCTTAGCAATGGAATTCCCGTTGCACTCTTAATGTTACCACACTTGCTTTTAATTTCCTCCAATGCTGTTTTGACTTTTCTACGTGTTGAGTCAATCCATGCGACAGTAATATCTTTTTCGATTTCTTCATATTTTCCGTGTAGCACTGGAGGCGGGCTGCTCGATGTTGGGGCGTGAGCGGAAGACGGCCTAACGGTGTGCGGGACCGTAGCCCAGCTTCATGGAGACGGTTGCGAATGGTCCTCGCCGATACCCCAGGAGCAACAGTGTCCCTAATTTGCTGGGAAGTGGCGGTGCGGTCCCCTACGGCACTGCGTAGGATCCTACGGTCTTGGCGTGCATCCGTGCGTCGCTGCGGTCCGGTCCCAGGTCGACGGGCACGTGCACCTTCCGCCGACCACTGGCGACAACATCGATGTACTGTTGAGCAATTCGGCGGTACGTCCACCCGGCCTCCCGCATGGCCACTATACGCCCTCGCTCAAAGTCCGTCAACTGCACATACGGTTCACGTCCACCCTGTCGCGGCATGCTACCAGTGTTAAAGACTGCGATGGAGCTCCGTATGCCACGGCAAACTGGCTGACACTGACGGCGGCGGTGCACAAATGCTGCGCAGCTAGCGCCATTCGACGGCCAACACCGCGGTTCCTGGTGTGTCCACTGTGCCGTGCGTGTGATCATTGCTTGTACAGCCCTCTCGCAGTGTACGGAGCAAGTATGGTGGGTCTGACATACCGGTGTCAATGTGTTCTTTTTTCCATTTCCAGGAGTGTATAAAACAACTCTTTACCTGAACGCCCTGTAGTGTAAAGACTTAAGCGCTTGACTAGCAAACCATAGGTCACGGCGTCGAAAGCTGATCGGATCAAGAAACGTTTTCAGTTAATACCGGCTGTTTACTACCCGACAAGATACGAAGTGTGCCACATACAACCATGGTTGTTCGGCTTCGACATTAAACTGTAGATGGCTTTTCTTCGCTGGAGTAGTGGGGCAGGCTGGGGACACGTAAACCTCCCAAGTTTCTTAAAGTTGACAGACTATCACCAGGATCGTTCGCCACATGATATTTTTATTATCATCCGTTTTATTACTTCAAAAAAGAAAAAAATTACCGACTTCCGGGGAAACAGTATTCCTTGTTTTGTTTCAGAAACCGATTGCACTCAATTATAACCAAGGTTGTGAATCTGAACCATCTACCAGTAGGCCCACAATCAAGTCATAATGAAAACAATGCGGATGTAAGTTCATCTACTACTTCTGTGAAATTTAGTCCGCCTAGTCCAGTCCATCATGCAGGATCGTCGGCACCTCTTGAACGAAAGGATATTGTAGAAGATCAGCAAAAAATTAACAAAAAATAGAAAGAAGAAAAGTGGGATAAACAAACAGGAAAATATTAAGGAACTTAGTTAACAGCTATTTGTCTTGCCGAGGGGCAGGAAACCCACAAATCTCTCGGGAAGCACGCCCAAATTGCCTTTGTAAAGGAAAGTGGTTTTCCAAGATTGATGCAGACAGACGACACTCTGTATTTGCTATATTTGAGGAATTCAGTTTAATGAGAATGTATACCATCAAAACGCTTATCTGTTTGGTATAATATACAGTACGTTAAAAGACCTGCGAGAAAGACGAAACATAGTGGCAATCCCTCTCAAAAAATATACTACTTGTTAAAATATTTTGGTTAAAAGGGAAAAAGAAGAAGTTTGCAAAACTGCGTTCCTGAACATCCAAGGGCTGCAAAAAGTTGTGGAGTCGGGAGGGAGGGAGTAGAAATTTCGGTAAAAAAAATGATGCTCATACTCCACCGTCAGATAAGTGCGGTGCACATGTGCACCATAAGAAAAAGTATTCTGAAGATGGTATAAAAAATTTGCATACTTTTACATCAAACCGCCCAAAAAACGGAAGTCACTACACCAGAAACAAAAATCCTTATGAGGGTATTTATGTCTGTAGAGTATGCAGTTAAACGTTGTTTTGAGGAATACCAAAATCCAGGAGCAATCCAGTGTTTCTTCAGACATGTTCCGGAGAATATATACTGAAGGATTTAATGTAAGATTCAAAGCCCCGGAGGCAAATACATGGAAAAACTGCGACTCAATGAGAGTAGAAATGCAACAAGTTGATAACGACAAAAATCACCCTAAAGTCCATGAATTGGTCACAGCATCCAGAGACATCACTTAAGGGCTGCTGCCGAACAAAAGTTTTTGTAAGATGCACTAGAGGAGAACATGTTCTTCTAACATTTGTTCTTCAACATGCGCTACCCATTGCAAAATTATCCGCTGGGCCGGTTTCCTACAAAATAAAGTTGATTTGCTACATCCTCAGCAGTCGTGATTACTCCATTAACGTAAGGTACTTTTATTATTGGGACAAGGCTACTGCTAACAGAGGAAGTGATGAAATGGCAAGTTGCATATTGAAACACTCCACCATGAATGACTTAAAGTGCAAGAAACTTATAATAATACCAGATAACTGCTAGGACGAAAACAAAAACGGATCAGTAGTCGCTCATTGTCTTAAATTATTGGCAAGTGGTCGTGTAAAACGAGTTTAACGTGTCTTTCCTGTAACTGAGCATGCTACGTTGTCATCAGATAGAGATTCCTGCCGAGTGAGGGGTCGCATTCAGTACATTTACTGCTCGAAGGATTGAGGACATGTCTTGAAAAACGCACAATGTTCACCTCCCTTTAATGTGTACAGAATGCAATAGGGAGATTTCTTCCAGATTTCTTCACTGAGGGCACTGTTTAGAGCACCCAATAAAGTAATTGCTTCGTCTGTGAAAGTTCTGCTGTTCCGCGAAAACTCAGATTCCCTGTTTATAATACATATTTCGTTTGGAATGAAGAAATGTCATTAAAGCTGAAAGGCTCCCCTCCTACAAAAGGTTTTCTGGGAAAATTTAACGCACCTCTTCCATAACAGTATAATAAACCGATACCAGTCAAAAAGAAAAACTGTGCATTGTCCTCAGCCTGTTAAAGTATATTCCAATGCGATCGCATATATCAGGCGATGCCGGCTGCTGTGGCCGAGCGGTTCTAGGCGCTTCAGTCCGGAACCACGCGGCTGCTACGGTAGCAGGTTCGAATCCTGCCTCGGGCATGGACGTGGGTTAGTTAGGTGTAAGTAGTTTTAAGGGATTGATGACCTCAGATGTTAAGTCCCATAGTGCTTAGAGCCATCCGAACCATATCACGCGAGCTTGGTTCCTTAACATTAAATGTAAAATATATGTTCCTAAAGCTACTATTAAAGCATTTATCGACGCAACTTTTGGTTAGTTTATTTTAGTTCTAGTGTAATTATTAAGGTACGTAACATACCTCTAAACATCCTGGTAATGTTCCTTTTATGTGGTAACTGCCACGTACCTAAAGCAACATTTCACATTAACTGTTGTAAAACACGGTATCTGGCACATAACAAGGCAACACAGTATCATACGTGGATGAATAGATGGTATCTGCGGGTCTCTCTCCTGCGTTTTAAGATGTTATATCCACAAAAAAATGAAAAAAAAAACCAATTATGAGCAGCAACGAAGACAAATTTTATTTTTCAGTACACGCGGACACTTGTCCAACATAATGTGAGTTTTATTAAAGCAGGCTGCTTAACATTTTCCTCAAAACGTAACAACCGATTTTCCAGAAGTTATCATTCTGTTAGTTACCTTGTTTTAAGACCGAAGGCCTCAATTCTTAATTTTCAGTTAAATCGTTATCAGTTGTGCTGATATTACCAGTTTAGTGTTAGGTAAATAAATACATAATAATCGCATCCCTTTTAGCGTTGTTCCCAATAATGTAGCATCTCGTTTCATGGCTTAGAGCCGGCCGAGGTTGCCAAGCGGTTTTAGGCGCTACAGTCTGCAACCGCGCTACCGCTACCGTCGCAGGTTCGAGTCCTGCCTCGGGCATGGGTGTGTGTGATGTCCTTCGGTTAGTTAGGTTTAAGTAGTTCTAAGTTCTAGGGGACTGATGACCTCATAAGTTAAGTCCCATAGTGCACAGAGACATTTGAACCATTTGATCATGCTCTTCACTCTGCTCTTCCAGCTGTCTCGCTGTTTTGTGTCTTGGAGAGACTGGGCTCTTCCAATAGGATGATTGTGGCTTCGTCTCTGAGTCATAACCATAAATTAAGCTCTCCTCGCAGGTGACAACCTGTGACAAGGAGGTTGGATCATTAGATGTGCTCTGACGAAGATCCGTGCACTCTTCAACACGCTGTGCCTTCTGATCGGCATCAAGATCCTTGGCACAAGTTTTGCGGTGACACGAAGCATGCCCAATTCATCAATCAGCATTCGTTGACATGTCCCATAAACAATACCCACTTCATCCGCAAGTTCTTGAATGGTTCGATGTCGATCCGCATGCACCAATTGTTGAAGTTTGCCAACAATGTCTGGCGTTGTGCGGCTAACAAGCCTTCCAGTGTGAGCGTAATCTTCGACGTCTGTGTGGCCGGCCCTGAACCGAGCATGCCACTCAAACACACGCGCATGGCTCATGCTCGGTTCCCCAAACACTTATTGAATCAGTGCAAGGGTGTCTGTAGCACAGAATTTAATACACAGGCGCTGTTATGTTCGTGGATCCATCGTAAAATCGCTGCACACCAAACAGAGAGTATTACGGAAATCACTGTGGACACGCAACACGTCCTCCCAGCTGAATGCCACTCTGCACAGTGACTCATCAGATATACGGCTCTCACCACCTAGCGGTGCAAAGATGTACTACTCCTACGTTCCGGATGGTAGCATCAGTCCCGAAAATTTTGGATTTCTCTTCGTACGTGTGCTCTACAGGATTAAAGTAGGGGTAGGTTTAAGTAGTTCTAAGTTCTAGGAGACTGATGACCTCAGTAGTTTAGTCCCATAGTGCTCAGAGCCATTTGAAACATTTTTGATTTGTTGGATCCAGTAATGCATCGCATTGTGTCGTTTAGTTTTGTGTCTACCTTCTTCACATGTACACTTTCCAACCAGACAGGTGCACAGTACACGGCAGCAGAGTACACAAGACTGATGTCAGTTAAACGCAGACAGTCATCAGAGGTTCCCCAGGTGGTACCACTGAGATTATGTAGTATGTTGTTCCTTGCAGCAACTTTATGAGAAAGCTTGGTGATGTGCTCTTTGTAGCTCATGGTTCTATCTAAAGTGATTCCGTGATATTTTGGGAAAGGATTGTATCTCAACTTTTGTCCATTGAGCAGAACTCTTAGTTTGTAAAATTAGTTCAAATGACTCTGAGCACTATATGATTTACCATCTGAGGGCATCAGTCCCCTAGAACATAGAACTACTTTAACCTAACTAACCTAAGGACATCACACACATCCATGCCCGAGGCAGTATTCGAACCTGCGACCGTAGCGCTCGCGCGGATCTAGACTGAAGCGCCTAGAACCGCTCGGCCACACGGGCCGGCTCTTGGTTTGTAGTTCGCAGCACGATTCGCTATATGGAATAAAGAAAGTTGACATCTTCTCCAGATCCTCGGTAAGAATTCGATTCGAAATTACTGCTCTGTGCTACCACTGCGATGTCATCTTCATAGATGAATTTAGTTGACGTTGTGGTTGGTAAATCGTTAATGTATAAATTGAACAGTGATGGCAGTCCATTATTTAGTTTTCGTTTGTGGCTTTTACAGCTGCCTAGAAACACTTCAAATTGTCTTTCACTAAGCATGCTGGATATTAGATCCACAATTTCTCGACTTGGTACAACCTGCAGTGGCTTGTACATCAGTCTCTGTCGCCAGACAGTGTAATACGCGTCTGTCAGGTCGATGAAGGCAGCTGTTGATTTCAGATGGCCTTGAAAACCTGCTTCAATATGGGTAGTTAGGGCAAGAACTTGATTGGTGCAGCTGCGTCCTTGTCTGAAGCCAGCTTGTTCAGGAGGGGTAGCAGCCTCAATGAACGGTGCTATTCTGGTTAGGAGGACTCGTTCAAAAAGTTTGAATGTACAACTGAGCAGTGCTATAGGGTGGTAGCTTTCAGGGCTGTCTTCAGGCTTCCAAGGTTTGAGAGTGGCTATAACTTTCGACAGTTTCAATTGTCTGGGAAGTTTGTTATCTTTGAGTATGTAAGTGAAGAGCGAAGTGAGCCAGCGTACGCAGTGTGGGTCCATGTTCTTAATAAATTTGTTATAGATGTTGTCGGGGCCAGCAGCCTTACCGACTTTCAGTTGCTTGACAGCACTTTCCGCTTGCGCTATGGAGAAGGGGCTGGAAAGCAGCTCGTTTCTTTGAGCACTGCACTTGAGGTTAGAGAAGTACACTTCACTGCTCTGGTATGATTCTTGCCCTTGTGAGGTCTGCGATCCGGTTGGCTATGAGGTCGTGAGTCAGTTTAGGATACGGCTTTTTGAGGTGTTGCTTGCCAGTTAGCCCATTCAAGACTCTCCATGCTTTCCTACTTGACTTGGCAAAGTTCATTTCTTTGAGTGTTGCTTGCCATTTCTCTCGCCTGTTCTTGGTTAAAGAGTGGAGTAGCTGTGAGCCCACTGTTTGATTTCTAGAACTTTGGTATTCTTGATATAGAGCCTCACTGTCTTGGTTCCATCCAGGCCCATATTCTTTTCTGTAACCTCTAGTAATGTTTGACTTAGTAGCTTTGATAACTAGTCTAACGAATTCAACGTGGTTGTTTGCTGTTGTGTGTAAGTTCTTCGCAGCTAAGTTGGAGTCAATACATCCCAGTTAGCTCTTTGAAAATTCCATCTGGGTAGGGGCATTGAGTTTACATGGGGAATTTTTAAACCAATTTCTGTTATAACAGGACGGTGTTGGCCGTTTCGGAAGTTAGACAGAACAATACAAGTGGCGTTAAATGGTTGATCTAGCTGATATTTGGACACAAATACCAAGTCTGTGTTGTAATCCTTATTCCAGCGTGCAGAGTGGAAGGTTTCCTTGTCTTTCACACCAAAGACCAAGTGCATGCTAGTAGTTTCTGCCCATTGAGCTAGTGACTCCCCATTGACATCCACAGTGTCGTACCACGAATCCATCCGTGTGATGGCTGTTAGTCTCCAGTGTATATACAAGGGTGATTGAAAGCCGGCAGAACTGTGGAGGTCCAATTACCATTCGGAGGCTTGCACAGGTTGGCAATTTTTAAGTCGTTTATCTGGATTACTATTGTGTAGATGTGGTTAAGTTCTATAGAATCAATTATATGCACTCCGTTAAGCTTGACTTCACACAAGTAGCTATTCCATATTGTGGATGGTGGATAGTTTCGACCAGTGTATAACCAGGTATTCGTTCTCTACGCTTAAGATCTTGCTCATCTTTGGTATGTGTTTCTTGAATGTTGACATCATCATTGTTAAGTTCATGCAGTTGTTTCTGTAGGTACATTTGGCAGAGCTTATGCCTTCACTATTAAGTAGCATAATACGAACTAGGTGTTTCTCGTCTCTAGTTGGACGATCCTGAAAAAGGCGGTTATTAGTTATGTTTCCGAACATATTGTACATGAACCATGACACTGTTGCTCGTTTAGCACCACTCAGGAGTCACGTGTAGGGTAAGTTAGGTTATACCTACGGACGTGAGCAACCATTAAAAATGGGTAACGGAAAAGGAAAAGAACAGAGAGCGAGAGACAGACACACTTACCAACTGACAGACTGAACTAATTAAATACATTTAGCAATTCCATTCGTAGTCCCGGTACTACAAGATACGTATCTTCATTAGCAGTTTTCACTATAAGAGATGAGATTATTCATATTGTATGTGGTATAGGCGAAATTTTAAAGTTTCGAATTTAACCTTTTGGTACACACAATAAAGAAAGAATTTGTGCCACTGTTTGACAGAACAGCAGAAAATGTAATCCAGTATCAACAGAAAAACACATCCAGTGCCTGACGGCTGACATTAGAATTAGGTCATTGATCCAGTAAACGGGAGATACCCGAGGCTCATTCTGTGACAGCCTATGCAGCGTGTGTAAGGATTACTTAATTAACTTGCTGCACGAGGACTGTATGGCACGCCTGGTGGGTGTGTGGAGCGTTGGAAGAGCGGCAACGGCAACTGATCACGAACACGTATCAACAAGACCCCATAAAAATTTTAAGTATGCGTTCATAAGGGTGCTCTGTTCACCATTCAGACTTAACAGATGATTTGGATACAACAAAGCGTGAAAGTCACATTATATCTACATGATTCCTAGTAAAATTGCTTATCGTCGCTTTTTGAAAGTTGGATGTATAGCTTTGCACGTTTTTGGAACGCAGATTAATACCAACAATTTACGTGCCACGAGTGTAAGGATTCTTGTGACCAAGAAAAACTCTTCCACGCACCTATTTCTTTGTGGCGTAATGGTTTGGGGAGTGGAGTGGTGATCTGCAAACGCTTTGTTGTTCTGTTATCGCTTCAAAGAAAACGACGGCAAAGTGTAGTAGAATGTTAACCGAAATTGCCATCGACCGATAGCATCCCAGACGTGCTCGATGGGGTTTAGATCTGAAGAACAGCCAGGCCACTCCATTCGCATGCTGTCTTCTGTTTTAAGGTACTCCTCGACGGTGGCAGTTCGGTGGGGCCGTGCGTTATCATCCATCAGGAGGAACGTGGGACCCACTGGACCCCTGAAAAGGCGAACATACTGGTGCAAAATGACGGACCGATACACCTGACTTGTTACAGTTCTTCTGTTAAGGACCTGTATGGGTGTAAGTGCACCAATCATAAACCCACCTCACACCATCAAACCACGACCTCCATACAGGTCCGTTTCAAGGACATAAAGGGTTTGGTATATGGTTCCTGTTTCACGCCAGATGAAAACCCGGCGAGAATCGCTGTTCAGACTATACTTGGACTCGTCTGTGAACATAACCTGGGACCACTGTTTCAATGACCATCTACTATGTTCTTGGCACGAGGCTTTAAGGGCTCTCGTGTGACCAGGGGTCGGTGGAATGCACCTTGCAGGTCTCCGGGCGAATAAAGCCTGTCTGTTCAGTCGTCTGTAGACTGTGAGTCTGGAGACAACTATTCCAGCGGCTGCGGTAAGGTCCTGAAGAAGGCTACTTGCAGTACTCCATGGCCGTCTGCGGGCACTGATGGTGAGATATCGGTCTTCTTGTGGTGTTGTACACTGTGGCCGTCCCGTGTTGTAGCACCTGGACACGTTTCCTGTCTGCTGTGATCGTCGACATAATCTTGAGATCGCACTTTGTGGCACACGGAGGGCCCGTGCTGCGACCTGCTGTGTTTGACCAGCCTCTATTCGCCCTTGTATTCTACCGCTCATAACGTCATCAAAATGTGTTGTTTGAGTTATTTTGAAGACACAGTAACCATTAGCACGTCTGAAAACGACTGTACACTAGTCGCTGCACCGTGGTCTGACATGTAGCAACACACCTCTGCATATGTGGACTGCTGCCAGCACCACCGTGCGACGACCGCAGGTCAAATGCACCGCATAGTCATACCCCGAAGTGATTTAAACCGGCCAACAGCCCACCGGAGCGTTGTTTCACCACGTATCAGCATTATCCTTAATTTATGAGCATGAGTGTATATACCTCTTCCAGAACTGCTTCGTCACAATGCATAAATTTGCTAGTAAAATTTCCCATGAGGAATCCACCACAATTTCAGAAGAATAGTGTTGTACATACCTACTGTATAAGAGAGAAAAACTAACTTTGTTACTCATTTTGAAGCTGTCAGTGACTCAGAAAGGAGTTCAATATACATCAACGATAATTTTTGATCATTTATCCAATAACATTAAATTTCCAGCAGGTAGCGAAGCTAGTTTAAAATCTGATCTGGAATGATTTCTCCTGGACAACTCCTTTTATTTCGTTGATGAATTTCTTTTTAAAAACTGATAACAAGTGCAAATAAAAAAGAAAAAATGTAGAGTTGATGAGTGATTAAGACTGAAAATAACAGTTTGGTTTTTAATATTAACACTAATCGTGTATACACATCCAATAAACTGACTCGTTCCACATCATATCAATAAAAGAATAGTTCAGATGATCTATGAGCATGTAACTAACTAAATAGCCTATGTTATTTCTACATGATCCATAATTTTACAGCTTTGGCGAGAAATGTACCATCAGCTACAATTTACATAAAGACGCTGTGTGGTACAGTGGCCAGTGAATGCAGTTAAACGCTTTGAGAAGTCTCGATAACTACTTTATTGTTCCAATACCGCTTACGAGTTTCATCCTTTTGCAATTTGCCTGTTATGGAGGAATGTAGACTATATACTATGTATTCATTCGGACAACTTTCTACTGACTCAGAGTAATGACACAAAACGTTTTCATCTTATAATGATGTAATATGGAAACTCGTGAAGCATTCTGAAATAATAAAATTGTGGTAGGGACATCACGAAATGTTTAAGTCAGTACTATAAGGAGCTAGGTTCATGCTTCCACGGCCAATCTCGAAGGCATTATTCTACATTTATAATAGTCTCCAAGTTTTCCGACTAATTTGGACCTAATGAACACTTCATAGGTCGAAGTCGGGGAATTTATTTTATTTACGGCTGTATCTATGCATTAGAGGATCTAGTGTGAACAAAGAACGATATTAATATAATACACAACATTACGTCCAGGAACATAGTTCATGCGTAATTCACAAGCTGGGGATAAGGTGGACTGGTTGCCTGAATGTATTGTTTATAGATTCCACGACGAGCTCTCGGTCGGCAGCAGAAGAAATTAAATTGTGGAACTGTTTAATAAAATGTCCATTTCCACTCAGTAATTAATCAGATTGTGTATTAACAAAAATAATTAAATTTTGTTGACTGAAGCAGAAAAATACTGGTATTATCAAGTGTGCACCTCAACAATTCTATAAGTGTTTCACCTTCAGATGGACAGGCCACTGAAGGGAGACTGCTTAAAGAATAACCATGTAGAGTGTTATAAAGATTTCCTTGTCGACATCCTAAAAATGCAGACACAGTGTAGTCGCCCACAAGGCAGATTAATTCCGGCAGCTACAGAAGCCAGTGTTTCAGATGGCACTTACTATACTGGCCATTAAAATTGCTACACCACGAAGATGACGTGCTACAGACGCGAAATTTAACCGACAGAAAGAAGCTGCTGTGATATGCAAATGATTAGCTTTTCAGAGCATTCACGCATGGTTGGCGCCGGTGGCGACACATACAACGTGCTGACACGAGAATGTTTCCAACCGATTTCTCATACAAAATGAGCAGTTGACCGGCGTTGCTTGGTGAAACGTTGTTGTGATGCCTCGTGTAAGGAGTAAAAATGCGTACCATCACGTTTCCGACTTTGATAATGGTCAGATTGTAGCCTATCGCGACTGCGGTTTATCGTATCGCGACATTGCTGCTCGCATTGGTCGAGATCAAATGACTGTTAGCAGAATATGGAGTCGGTGGGTTCAGGAAGATAACACGGAACGCCGTGCTGGATCCCAACGGCCTCGTATTACTAGCAGTCGAGATGACAGGCATCTTACCCGCTTGCCTGTAACGGATCGTGCTGCCACGTCTCGATCCCTGAGTCAACAGAAGGGGATGTTTGCAAGACAACAATCATCTGCACGAACAGTTCGACGACGTTTTCAGCATCATGGACTATCAGCTCGGAGACCATGGCTGCGGTTACCCTTTATGCTGCATCACAGACAGGAGCGCCTGCGATGGTGTGCTCAACGACGAACCTGGGTGTACGAATGGGAGAACGTCATTTTTTCGGATGAATCCAGGTGCTGTTTACAGCATCATGATGGTGTTTGCCGACATCGCGGTGAACGCACATTCGAAGCGTGTATTCGTCATCGACATACTAGCACATCAGCCGGCTTGATGGTATGGGGTGCCACTGGTTACGCGTCTCTGTCACCTCTTGTTCGCATTGACGGCACTTTGAACAGTGGGCGTTACATTTCAGATGTGTTAGACCCGTGGGTCTCCCCTTCATTGGATCCCTGCGATACCCTATATTTCAGCAGGATAATGCACGACCGCATGTTGCAGCTACTGTAAGGGACTTTCTGGATACAGAAAATGTTAGACTGCTGCCCTGGCCAGCATATTCTTCAGATGTCTCACCAATTGGAAACGTCTGGTCAATGGTGGTCGAGCAACTGGCTCCTCACAACACGCCAGTCACTACTCTTGATGACCTGTGGTATCGTGTTGAAGCTGCATAGGCAGCTGTACCTGTACACGCCATCCAAGCTCTGTTTGACTGAATGCCCTGGCGTATCCAGGCCGTTATTACGGTAAGTAGTGGTTGTTCTGGGTACTGATTTCTCAGGATCTATGCACCCAAATTGCGTGAAAATGTATTCACATGTCAGTTCTAGTATAATATATTTGTCCAATGAATACCCATTTATCATCTGCATTTCTCCTTGGAGTAGCAATTTTAATGGCCAGTAGTGTATTTCACCATTGTACCAACAAACGACTATTGTGTTCCATGCTCTGTCATTGCGATAGTAATGGCGAATATAGAAATTTCACGACATAAATGATTAGATTAGTTTTTTTTGTGCTTGGAACGACCTTCCTAGACTGAGTATCATATAGACGTGATAATCCAGTGTCACATCGTAAGTGAAAATCATTTGGATTTCATAGAAATAACAAGAGAATATGAAGTTGATGTAGCAGTATAATTCTGCATCACTCGTGGAAGTAATTCTTCCATCATAGTTGCCGAATATATTTTCCTGTGTTGCCAATGATGGTAGCCACACGAGCTATACGTTTGTCCAGCCGATGTGGTTCTCGTGTAGGCTCGGACGTTACGAGCACAGCCCAGGCGTCAAAGACGTGGGCACCTATTTAAAACACAACTGGTATACTAAAATGGGTTTTACATGAATTTTGTAACTAGGCTTTGGGGATAGAGAATAACTGCTGATTGTACTCGGATGCAAACAAGGCATCATATATAAATAACTATGATAATACTTTTGTTTTTCTGTTTTAAGAGGGTTGCACACAGAAAAGCCCTTTTAGCACCTGTTGTTCACTATTTTGGAGCAACTCCAGTGGTCGTTCTGCAAACAGTATTTAACACATCTTTTGATAATTATAGTTCTATTTTTTGTTTCTCAAGAATACTGTCAATGGCGCTGCCAATAGAACACAGGAACAAAAATAAAAAGCAACACAGTATTGATTGCAAAATGTGAACATTCAGAGAGAAAGTATGAGAAGACTAATTATTATTATTATTATTGAGTGTTTTACAGATGTGAGACCGCCCAATGAGTTCGATACATTTGTGTCGCGTGTGCATGTGCGCAAGTGAAGTCGGAGAAATAAAGTCATAAAATCTTTTTCTCGCTTCATAAAGCATCATTGTGACATGAAATATTTAACGCAGCAGGAGGTCCTAAGGGCTTTAACGAAGTTCTTTAGCACTCAAATTATCAAAGGTCCATGTCAGATACACGATAATGGGTGAACTGTTACCATTTGAATTCAGTGGGAGAGATTCAGATGTCGGGGGGGGGGGGGGGGGGAGAAGTGTAGGGGTACTTCACGCTCAAGTTGCAAGTTGGAAGCAAAAGGAATTGCTTGAATGCCATTAGTTCGCTTATGTAGCATACCACTGTTGTAGCGTTACTGATGACAATATATTGTATCGTCTCAGATCCAACAAAAGAAAATATCGAGAAATGGAGAGCGTGTATCCTTAAAAGATATTATTTCTCATCTGGTGGCATGAAAAGGGTGTGTTGTACTATGAACAGCTCACCACGTGTGTTCCCATCGCATGTGGCAATTGTTTCTAACAACTCAGACAATTTGTGGTCACAGTAAAAGAAAGCGATCTAGAATGCTGAATCAAGTTAGTTAGTTACCTGTTCACAAACCAAATTCACGATAAACGTTATGACGTAAAACATGTCAGCAAAACAAACATAGAACACATATATATATAAGTAAATGAAAAATAATACTTATGTTACTGGCCATTTACAACAGTCTGAAAGCACGTGCTTGTCTCGTGTCTGTTCGTCATACGTCTGTTTTATATACTAAGTAAAACGTGCGTGCTTAAAAATGACAAACAGACTATTTAAACGCATATAAAAGGTTCTGAAATAATCCCAATAGTGCCAAAAACGCTTCGATTAATCTGTGTGATTTAGTCAAATTGAGAGTGGTTCGTCAACGGCGATAAAGTGTCCAACCGCACGTGAAGGCATTGCCAATCAAGGGTTTGTTTACCTTCAGTATTAAAAAACACAATTTGATACTTCAAATGTTTGTTTTTATTGAAAACATTTTTTTCAAATTGGAGGGAGATATAACTCATGAAATGTACATGCAGTTAGATTACATCTTTCTGTACCCTGTTAATCGGCGTTTTTTCTACAGTAATACGCAGGAATTTTGTGGTATATTTTAATTTTCATTTTTGGTGCACGTTTTTATAACGACTTTTTCGTCGAAAAAATTTACTTTTATTTCAGAGTGCTGCCATTTAGTTACCAAATATATTTTCAAAATATCCCAAAATGGAGTGATTTATCCGACTTACAAATAGCTTGATCGTTGAAATCTATTGTATACTGCTATCATTTAAAAATTTTTATACTACTATGGTTGGCTCAAAAGAGCAAATTACTCTTATTATGGTATAACTTTCCAGCCATCCATGCTAGCCCGTGCATTATAATGCTCATTTGACTGAAACTAGTAGCGAAGTGCATTCCGCAAAATAAAGAACAGCTGATGGTTCACCAGGAATTTTAATAGTGACGCCCGGGACACTGCGATCTGTTATGGAACACGCTGTTTCTCGATTTCAAATTGTCACAAAAAACGCTAGACAGCATACTGAACGTGTCTTGCACCAGCCTCACGACAATTAGAAACTGACTGTGATGGCTGCTGTGTAAGAACACAAAATCACGTGAACACTCTAACTTCCGACACCTTGAGGCTTGATTGGTTATTTTTCTTCGAATACTGTTAAACGTAACATAAATGCTACAGTCTGAAAGATACGGCACTTGAAAATACCACAATACTGCTCCTCTTGACTCTGTGAAACTTGACAACAGGATCGCGAAAACAACAGTTGTACACATTTTAAGGACCTTCTGCGCATGCCCAACTCAAGTGACGAAATTGCCGTACGAGGTAAATACATACGAATTTGATAAACAACGTGCAGAATTCACGATATGCACAGCTAGCCCTTGCCACTCAACTAGAAGTTTACATCAGTGCCACCAGGTGGTAGCACACTGTGGCAGACTTTCATCCCCTTCTAGACTACAGCACACTCCTCACATATGCTACTACATTCACTTTATAATGTAGAAAAATTAGGTCAGACATCAGTATACGTTCAAGTTGTATTTACAGTAAACCTATTTTGTGGGTTTCTGAATGAGTTATAGTATATAAAGTTATGAATTTTATCATACAGTAATACATTTGAGGTGTTAAGAGTCATAAGGGCCTAATGCACATCACCGTCCATTGTGAAATTGTTGCATTTATTCAGGGTTCTGAAATCTGTTGATCTTATGGTGAGTAAGGTTTATCTGTGCTGTAGGCCCACATTGTATATACGAAAATTCACGAACAGCTGTTCGTATTTTGTATCGACAACGGTGTGCTTTAGGCCTTTATGGATCTTAGCGCCGCTTTTGTATTCTGGTCAGGTGACCATGTTGGTAGACATTACCACTTGAGTTTAATCATTTACTCAAATGCCACTTTGTGTTTGGAGTTGGTTGTTTACTGTGTAGGAACTGGCTTTCGTGTGCAGTGTAAAGATGAACTATGTTGAATTTACTTTAAATGCAAACAGAAAAGTAAAGCTGTGAGGACGGATCGTGAGTCGCACTTGGGTAGCTCAGTCGCTAGAGAACATGCCCGCGAAAGGTGAAGGTCCCGATATCGCGTCGTCCTTCGGAAGGCTAGCGGCACGCACGTCTTGTTTATGTCTTCCCCCCGCGCAGCTCGCTCGTGAAGTTATTTATGTGATCCTGTCACCTTAGCGTCCTACGGCTCAAATGGCTCTGAGCACTGTCGGACGTAACTTCTGAGGTCATCAGTCCCCAGAACACAGAACTACTTGCACCTAACTAACCTAAGAATATCACACACACCTCCATGTCCGAGGCAGGATTCGAACCTGCGACCGTAGCAGTCGCGCGGTTTCAGACTGTAGCGCCTAGAACGCTCGGCCATCCCGACCGGCTTAGCGCCCTACGTTTCCGTAGAAAGAAAATAGCTTATGCTCACAGAAAATAGACGCTGAAGATCAGCTTTTCACCTGAATATGCCCGACCAAAAGCACTTGATCTTATTGGCATCCACCTGTCTATACTGAGCAACAAAGAAGTATGTGGAAAAACTCTGCGTGCATCTCGATGTGGTCTTAAGTTCCGTCACTCTGGTGGACAAATCAGTAATGTAACTGTGTAACATAGACTTGGAATGTGGATGATCAGTGTACCTGAACACCCTTTCGAGGAGCCTTCAGAGGTAAGGGTATCTGCTTTCCGCCCATATCGAAAGGTGATTAGTGTTACAGCTGAAAAGTGGGTTCAATTCACCACATGCCCGGTACTCAATGCTGTACGACAGACCCGCATGGACGTCCTACATATGTATTGGTGGCTGCCTTGCAGTTATAATTTATGATACCATCCGAAGACGTGCTCGGGATGCGGTCAATAAGGACACCTCCGTTCCAGCTGTCTGCAAAGCAGAGTTTCACAGTTACCGCCTGGTGACCAGCAGGACACAACCACTACGACGACGCTTCCGCTGACGTGTGTCGAAGTTCTGCGTAACGAGCCCCTACGACGACAACCTCCTTCTGCTGACGCATCGTCTTCTCCGGTAATACCTAAGACTGTTGCGGACGAACCGATGCCCTTGCCTCTCCTCCTGTCTTGTACAATGGTGAGCAATCTCTGGCGAATTGGATAGTTATGCCTACCGACGCTTCTGTGCCTGAACATCCGGATACCCAGGCGTCTTTGGACACTGAAGATCACGTGCGCAAGCGACGGTTGCCGAAGAGACGTCGGAAACGGCGTATCGCCCCGTCACACACCTGCAGGACACAGTCTCAAGCCGATGAGGATCACACCACTCAAGATGTTCCCCCCAATGTACGAAACTGTGGTGGAAACACCATCCTGTCTCCCGTCGGAGGTACATCATCTTCGCCACCAGGAGGCGCTGTACCTATGGATGTTGAAAAGCGGCAAAGCCACCACCACTTTTCCACCGCCCACGTGACCTCCGGCTCGTCAGGTACTCCATTGTACGCACCTTTTCGTGGTCTGACTATGTAAACGACGAAACATCCATTGTTGTGACAGCAGCGAGTGCTGAGCCTCCCACTCACGATCGCTAATCGACAGAGTTACTGGGTGGTATTGTACAGCCTGCTGGGACAACGTACTTGTTCGTGGTTGCTCTTCGTGTCTCCATGAACGTCCCAGTAGTCCAAATTCCGTGTCAGACTTGGCTCCATCAGTCTCAACAAATCTGTCTAACCACAATTGTCAATCTGTCAAACTACAATTTTTCCGCGAAATGTTGAGGGCGGCGGACCTCGATGTTGCCTTTCTGCAGGACGTTGGCCTAGCGACGTTTCCTACTAATATGGCTGTGTTTCCTACCACACGCCGTGTGCTGACAGTGGCAATAGGACTGTTATCCTGTTAAAAGGAGCCATTAAGGTGGACGACGTGGTTTACCAACCATAGGCTAGGGGTCTTACTGTGACTTTCCATTTTTTTCGACGCTGCTTTGGGCTCGGCAAAACGACGGGAACGGCCGCGATTCTCTTCGCTCCTTTGTTTGTGGGCTGCTAGGAACATGCTATTCATGGCGGCGATTTCAGTTGTGTGGTACCTCAGAAGTACCACTCCACCACATGCCAGGAACTCAAGCTGCTCGTGCATGAACTGAACCTCACCGATTCCTGGGATCGCGTGCATGGTCATCGGCCTGGATATACATATGTCACCAGCCATTCAGCAAGTCGTCTTGGCTGTGTTTGTTTCCCAAGGAATCGTAAATGACACGCTTGAGGCTGAATTGTGGCCTACTTCCTTCTCCGTCCATATTGCCTACATTTGCACTGATTCGCTCCAGAAGCAGAAGGGGTGGCGCAGTCGAGGTCTGTGGAAGCGGAATGTCGCCCATCTCAAGGATCCCGAATGCAGGCAGGTCGTAGAGACGAAGTGGAACAACTGTAAGAGGCGACTTCCATCGTATATTGAACACTTTGGGGGTGGCTAGACTGCACGAAGCCTGCTCAACGTCGTTCGATGGTGAATTGTGGTCGCAAAAAATGCTGTGGCAATGACGTACCATGAATACTATTTCACAATTCTCTCAGGCCATTCCCCCCCTCTGTTAAACGACAGATTGAAATTCAACGGATTAAGGCGAAGATAATTTCGCTTATGCGTTGCCGCCTTGAAGGCGAAATACCACGCACAAGATATCACGATTAGGCACTAGGAGAATGTAATGTATATATACGTTCCATTCAATTAACAATTAAGCGTCAGTAAGAACACTAGTGCCGAAATCATAGGAGGCAATGTTGTGCAGCCTTAGTAGAGACAAGATCCAACTATTCGGGAGTAGGATCTTACAATCTGAGACAATCTTCCGTCACAATGTCCGCAAACGTGACGCCAGATCCGGCTATCAACACTAGCAACAGCGATCAGGAAACGAGAGAAGTATCCTTATTGGCTGAGGGAGAAAGGGGGGGGGGGTGTCTCTTGTCCTTCGGAAAGGCGGGGCGAGTCAGCCGCGAGGAGCCACTCAAAACGCACGGTCGAGTAACCGGAGCGGCTCTAAAAGAACGGTCACGAGAGCACATTTCAAATGTTAAACAAGATATAAACCGAAGTTATAAGAACGACACGTGTAAAATCAGAAAACGTTGTTAATGTGTGTAGAGAGTCGAATATAACCGCGTAGTCCAGAGCCGCCATATTGCAATCGCTGATTCTGTGGCATGTGTGACATAGCGATTTCTGTATTAAAACAATTACAGTAGAAACGTTGTCGACCATTAACAACTGGCATCCCTAAACACTGCACTTCAGCAGGATCACCATCTACATGGAACCTGGCGACTGAGCGCTGCTACTGTGCTACGAGGGACTTACGAAAGCAGCAACACGCCAGCTTAGTGATACCGCCTAGAGAAGTACTTCCTTCTCGCTACAATGCCACTGAGGGTTTTGTAAGAACCCCATCCATGCATAATATTTCCCGAGAGAAACAGCGATGTCGGAGGAAGCTAGTCAACGCCCTCGACATGTCAGATGGTCACTGATTGATGCCCCAGAAAGATATCGCAGACGTCTCTGTGGATCACTACAAATAGTTCCATGCAGCAGAGGACCAGAACATCGCGGTAATGACTCCTCCGTTCGTTAATAGGAACCCTTGACAGGGCTGCTGCAGAGATTCTCACAGCGACGATTACGGCTGATGACGTCGCTGATGCTCTTCATATACACTACTGGAAATTGAAATAAGAACACCGTGAATTCATTGTCCCAGGAAGGGGAAACTTTATTGACACATTCCTGGGGTCAGATACATCACATGATCACACTGACAGAACCAATGGCACATAGACACAGGCAACAGAGCATGCACAATGTCGGCACTAGTACAGTGTATATCCACCTTTCGCAGCAATGCAGGCTGCTATTCTCCCATGGAGACGATCGTAGAGATGCTGGATGTAGTCCTGTGGAACGGCTTGCCATGCCATTTCCACCTGGCGCCTCAGTTGGACCAGCGTTCGTGCTGGACGTGCAGACCGCGTGAGATGACGCTTCATCCAGTCCCAAACATGCTCAATGGGGGACAGATCTGGAGATCTTGCTGGCCAGGGTAGTTAACTTACACCTTCTAGAGCACGTTGGGTGGCACGGGATACATGCGGACGTGCATTGTCCTGTTGGAACAGCAAGTTCCCTTGCCGGTCTAGGAATGGTAGAACGATGGGTTCGATGACGGTTTGGATGTACCGTGCTCTATTCAGTGTCCCCTCGACGATCATCAGAAGTGTACGGCCAGTGTAGGAGATCGCTCCCCACACCATGATGCCGGGTGTTGGCCCTGTGTGCCTCGGTCGTATGCAGTCCTGATTGTGGCGCTCACCTGCACGGCGCCAAACACGCATACGACCATCATTGGCACCAAGGCAGAAGCGACTCTCATCGCTGAAGACGACACGTCTCCATTCGTCCCTCCATTCACGCCTGTCGCGACACCACTGGAGGCAGGCTGCACGATGCCGGGGCGTGAGCGGAAGACGGCCTAACGGTGTGCGGGACCGTAGCCCAGCTTCATGGAGACGGTTGCGAATGGTCCTCGCCGATACCCCAGGAGCAACAGTGTCCCTAATTTGCTGGGAAGTGGCGGTGCGGTCCCCTACGGCACTGCGTAGGATCCTACGGTCTTGGCGTGCATCCGTGCGTCGCTGCGGTCCGGTCCCAGGTCGACGGGCACGTGCACCTTCCGCCGACCACTGGCGACAACATCGATGTACTGTGGAGACCTCACACCCCACGTGTTGAGCAATTCGGCGGTACGTCCACCCGGCCTCCCGCATGGCCACTATACGCCCTCGCTCAAAGTCCGTCAACTGCACATACGGTTCACGTCCACGCTGCCGCGGCATGCTACCAGTGTTAAAGACTGCGATGGAGCTCCGTATGCCACGGCAAACTGGCTGACACTGACGGCGGCGGTGCACAAATGCTGCGCAGCTAGCGCCATTCGACGGCCAACACCGCGGTTCCTGGTGTGTCCGCTGTGCCGTGCGTGTGATCATTGCTTGTACAGCCCTCTCGCAGTGTCCGGAGCAAGTGTGGTGGGTCTGACACACCGGTGTCAATGTGTTCTTTTTTCCATTTCCAGGAGTGTAGTTGCGGCGAACGAAGCCCCAGGTCCCGACGACTTTCCGCTGGAGTTCTATCGCACATTTTACGACATCATGGCTTCACGCTACACTGCGATGTATGAAGAACTGATGAACTCTGACCTTCCCCTCCCGGCGAAATTCGTAGAAGGCTTGCTTAAGCCGGTCCAAAGCCGCCAGGAGGTCGGGGAGTTTTAAATTATCGGCCGTAGACCAAGTTAAATTGTGACTTCAAGATTTTTACCCGGATTCTTAGCGCTAGCCTTCTGCGCGTCGTCCCTCATCTCTATGGATCAAACGTGCTTTGGTGGTGACAGCAACATGCAGACGGCGCTCAGCGATTACCGTGGCGTCATAGCCCTGGCTAAAACCTGCCGCAGTCGAGGTGCCTTAGTAGACTTTGACCACGCCTTTTATAGAGTGAGTCATAACTTTCTAGATAAAGTATTCCGGCGGATGGCCTTCCCCTGCACATTTATACACATCGTCGTGCGATTCCTCCGAGGCGCCACGTCGCGAGTGCGTATCTGGAACACTTTGGGGGTGGCTAGACTGCACCAAGCCTGCCAATTCCCATGTGGCAGGCCCTATTACTATCATACAGTCGGTCCGCCAGAGATGTTTGCTGTCGATGATTCTTTTGGCCATTGCCCTTCATCCACTGTTATACGGTTTGAGGAGCCGGTTGGTAGAGATAACAATGAGGCGGCAGGCTTTCATCTGTCGTCTGTACGCAGATGATATAGTCTTCTTTGTGTTATCAGATAAAATGCGAGATGCACTGGATTGCTGTGGGAAACCGGGTGAGTATGACGAAATCTAGTGCTACATTCGGTGGTAGAGGTCTTCCAGCAGGTAGTGTGGCTCCACTGCCGTTAGTGGACAAACTCATATGTTTGGGGATCACCTTCACGTGTAATATACAGCTCACGATTTCCGTTAACTATGAACGCCTGCTTCAAGCTATCCGCACGAACATTCGTGGCAACCTCCTGAGAGCACTGAACATGTTACATGGGGTGGACTTCGTTGTCATTCATCTGGCCTCGCGACTACCCTATTTAGCACAGATTTTACTGGGGCCAAAGCGAATGGCACACAGACTGCAGGCGGTGTCCGGCTACTTTATAAGTGCTGGTCTTATCTTCAAAGTCCGCTACAACACGCTTACACTTCCTACTCGAGACGTTGTGGCCGAGCGGTTCTAGGCGCTTCAGTCCGGAACCGCGCTGCTGCTACGGTCGCAGGTTCGAATCCTGTCTCGGACATGGAAGTGTGTGATGTCCTTAGGTTAGTTAGGTTTAAGTAGTTCTAAGTCAAGGGGACTGATGACCTCAGATGTTAAGTCTCATAGTGCTCAGAGCCATATGAACCATTTGAACCTCGTCGATCGGCGGATGCGGTCTTGTCAACCTCCAACCGAGAGCAGCTGATCCTTATGTAAGCACGATGGTTAAATCGTAGACCAGCCGCCGCACCGGATTATAGGGAAGCATGATCGATGAACTGGCCCTCCTTCTGTTGCTGTAGCACATATTTCGTCCTCTCGCTCACATGTCAGGACCTTATCCATCGAATACAGTTATGTCCACGCCGACTTGCCTGGTACCAGGAACCCTATATCAGGTGATATTTACCGACTAATGATGAGAAACCACACTCGCATTGTTGTGGAACGTCGATATCCTACGATCGCATGGCCCGTTTGGCATTTTGTGCACCATGTCGTTCTCGACACGAACACTCATGCGACCTGGTATCCGGTTGTTAATGGAAAATACATGACACTAATTTGTCTACAAGCCATAAACATGACAGATTCGTTGTCACACGCCTGATACGGGCGAACATCGACTGAAGTGTGAATCTTCTGCAGAGGTGCTACAGCTGATTCAGGAAATGCTTCTACGTACGGTTCCCCATGCCATTACACCGAAGACACTTCTGTTGAAAGATAAGACTTATTTCCCACGTACGAAGACGAACGTGGTAAACTGGATGGAAGGCCTCTCGATGTCTCATTTGTTCTAAGAAGGCGATACGAGTGTTCTTGATTTCTGGACGTTCCTGCACGATGGCTTTACTTTTCTCATGCACCATCCGTGGTGACGTCAATACTTTTTCAGTAGTGCCTTCTTCGAAGCCCCTCGGCAGCTGTTGTGTCCTAGGTATGAGAAAATTATTTCAGTGTGATTGTGTAATACTGAGACTTGGCCCAGCGTACCGACAAAATGGAATATTCTTCGGGAAGGCGTGCCTGGAACATGCCAGACTACCTTGGGAATCTGAGTGCTCGGGAAGCGGATGCTATTTTGTTTGTTCTGCCAAGGCGACGTTTTTCAGTTCCATTTATGTTTTGATTGTTATTGATACTGAATCATTATTTTTCGCATGGAGGACGTCCTATGTGATCTAAACGAATTTAAAGAACAAAAAGAAAAACAAAAAATGGTATGATACATGCTCTGAAAAAAAGTGTTGTCGAAAAATTATACTTATTTATGTTTTCAAGAAATGTTTATGAAGAACAACGTCTTTTGTTTTCGAAAAGTAGACTTTTATTCACTTTGTCATTATCTACAGTATTCTACTCACGTAGGTAGCGTTCAATTTTTGTTCTGTACAAGAAAGACGTAACTTCTTATTAAAAGAAAAGAGCATTCACTTGCTTCTTTAAAGACATTTCATAAAACAAAAGGCAAAAAAAGAGGATATCTTGCTTGTAGCAGAAGAAAAGATCGGCAGAGCACTTGACCCCGAAAGGCAAAGGTACCGAGTTCGAGTCTCACACAGCTTTAATCTGTCAGAGTTTCATGTCAGCGCAAACTCCTCTGCAGAGCGAAAATCTCACGTTGGGAACAGAAAAGCAAATTACTAGGAAAAGTTGGCAGCAAAGGAGCTAGGGCCTCCGAGAACAGATCATTTGATCGAGAGAGTGACAAAATCAAATAAGCTTGACTAGAAGCAAACATTCAACAAGGAAGTGTACAGTTAGCACAAGTTGTTGTGTGGATGCAGAGTAAAAATATCTGATTTTGCGCCTGGAAGTAAATTTGTGAAGTAATACATCTATCAGGGATCTTGGACCTTTGTCCGAAAAAAGGAAAAAGCAGGAAAACTCCCACTTACACAAAAATGCGAAATGAAAAGTTGTGACAGCTTACATATTATTTCAGTATCGCCCTAAACTGTACTTAATTATGTACAAAACAATAAAATCCAACAAAAACAATTCTTTATTTTGTCAGATACGTTATGCATCTTATTATTATTCGCAGTGGCTGTAGTATTATAAAATTATTGATAAGCACAACTTTATATAGCAGATGCCATTGATTTCACAGTTTCAAATTTATGTGAATCTAAAAGTTTGTGAACATCCAGAGCGTACACTCGTGAGTCTTCATGGAAACTGATGTCATTTTATTTGTTATCAGATTTTTGGCCTTGGGATGGTTAAAAACCAATTTTTCACATCTCGCTTCCAGTGTCTACTGGATTGGAATGATTCTGCTTTTGTGACTGTTTTAAGGTGTGTTTCTACTCGAAGCGTGTTGAAAAGCAATATCGATCCTGAAGATCTGTGTATGTACCGTTCGTTATTTATAATTATTTTCATTCATATTGTTTACTATTTTTATTAGTAATTGTTATGGTTCAGGGTGTTCCCTTGCCAATTTGTTAATACAGTTCGTCAGAAAAATCATCACTATACTTGAAATTTAATAAAGTAGCTGCTGAATATCACAGTTTAATTTGGTAAGACTGCTTAACATTAACGAGTTGTCACCTATATAAAAAGGTCATCTCCGAAATGAATTCTGAAAGCATTTTTTTTTTCATTCTACGCCCGCCAAAGTCAAAATTGACCGGAAAAGGCCGCTACGACCTTATGAAGAAATGTTCTGGAATAAGGTTTGTAAGAAGATTGGACTTTGCGGAAAATTATATATTATCAGATGCTACCATCCCTGGTGAAGAAAAGAAAGGTTTTTAACATAAACTGTCTTTTGTATCACAATTAAAGAAAGATGGTTTGCTTCATACAATGTTGAAAGTACCTTCTTAAAAAATAATCATATTTGGCTGCAAAGTACCTTTAAAATTCCATGTTGCAAAACACGAGTTTAAAGGCATCGAAGTTGTTCGTGGAATTAAGGGCACATAGTAAAAGGCGTAAGACACAGCTGTTGAGAAGCTTTGGAGCCACAGGATTAACGTATGCCAGTCAAATGGAGCTCCGAAAATCTGGAAATATGAAGGGTCCCAAAGTGCTTACAGATATTACTTCATCTCCTATACGAGGACCTAAGTACGGACAAGCATTAGTTCAGAGTCGTAAAGACTTACAAGCAAAAATAAGACTTTCACATACACAAGCCTTGTCAATGTTTGTGGAAGCCTCGCTGACAAGGGGACAACGTGAAATAATCCGAACGGGTCATACGAAGGCATATCCCTGTTACAGTGTTCTTCAAGAGGCTACAAAGCAGTGCTACCCTGTGACTAAATGAACAGAGATTTAACTTCAGGCCTTGTTGAATCATACACCTGTGTGACTAAATTTATATTTCTAAGAGCTTTTAAAGATCTTCCAAATTTACGACGTCAATGCATGGGAATTTATCTATAAATGGGGCTGTGATAGTTCACAAGTAAATTCACTTTAAACAAAAAACTGGCGACACTCATTATTCTGATGTGGGCATATTTATCTTTAGAGCGTCTCGACCTTATTACTCGCACGAATAAACATCTAATTATATAGAAAAACCGCACATCATCACTTCCTCTCTACTGCAGACCAATAAGATTCAGTTATTCATGAAACAGACGATGTTATTGATGTAGAAATTGGTTATATCAATAGGGAAATTGGAACATTACGAGAAACAAAAATTGCAAGAACAAAAGGTGATTTATTCAGGGTGATTTATTCACAGAACATTCTTTACTGATGATGCATATGGTAGATGGAAACATTTGCAACGCAGCAGCAGAGACAGCATGGACAATGAGAAGCTACTTTTGCAAGGCTACCTAAAAAGATTTCAATGACCTTTCAGAAATCAAATTTTGGTCTTGCTATTCTCCATGCCCTAACTAGATATTTCGAAGTTTTGTTGCATTTGTCATAAAGAAGTGGCAAACCAGAAAAAAAACTTCTTCAAGAGAGGAGAGAGTCAAATAATAAATGTTTACAAATTAGGATTAATGGTAGATGTTCCCAAGAGAGGCTATGGAAATATCGATGATGGAAATACCAGCGGGAGATTTTTCGCAGCCCCTGAAACATCTGCAGGAATTACAGTTTTAGATTTACATCTAATTTTTCTATTCATAGTTATTCTACAAGCTATTTCCACTGGACATAAGGTAAACGTTGACAAATTTTTCTACTTACACTTTTGAACGGCAAGGTTGTATGTTGATTTGTATCCATGGTATCCTATGTCTCTCACTGAACACATGATTTTGGTTTAAGATCCAACTGCCATTGAACATGCCCTCTTAACCCACAGGCAGTTCATAAGAAGAAGAAGCAGAGGCCTTTTATAAGTACTTTTTGTGTGCACAGACAAACATTTGCCAGGAATGTGTCAAGAAATGATGTCAATCTAACCATAATAAACAGGCTAATACTAACATCTGATCCTTTAGTAACAGGTATGCGACCGAATCCAAAGAAAATCAGCAAATCTTTCTTAAGAGAAACATTACATTTACTGATTTCAAACGAAGGATGGATTAGACAGTTCCCTGAAGCTGAAAATGACGAGAAGACGAATCCACAATACCACTGCTCAGATCAACAGTACTACGAAATATCATCAGAATAATACATAGTACGGTAGCGATGAAATAAAGAATCTAATGAAAATACCTTAATTTTGTCTTTGTCATATTATAATGTATGTAAATACATTATTATCCTACAAACATATTCTCTAGTGTCTCACAGTGCAGAAAATACAGTAACCTCCCCACAGTAAAATAATATGAATAATATTCACATTTAGTGTAACCTCTCAACAGTAAAAGTTGCGAAACCTCCCAACAGTAAAAAATACAACCATAACATTGACATTTAGAGTAATCTACCAACAGACAAATTCCGTAACCTACCAATAATACAATGTGATTAACCTCTCAATAAAATTGTCGCTCACTCATCACCTTTCAAAAATGACTGTGAATTTAAACTGGTAAATTTAGAACGTCAGCAGTACTGCCTCATAGCCCTGAAAATTCGTTCTGAATAAATTGAAAAATCTTACCTCAATTACCTGCTACTGCTACACAAGTTCCTACTGCAGTCAACACTGCTCTTTGGTCTCAGATTCTCTTATAGCTTACATGTCGCTGGCAGCGCGTGAGCAATACATCGAAATTACATCTGCTCGAGTGCGCTAGCAACAAATTCATGAATCGTGGATCTCTTATATAACACTCCACTGGGGGGGAGGGGGGGTGGGCAAAAATTTGGCAGCGATGGTGAGACAATTGGACTTGCCATGAGCAACAAATTTTTCTAAAATGTATTTAGTTACTAAGTCTACAGTCTCAGATTATTATATACATTATTGATAAGTGCAGAACATATAACGAAATGAAATAGAGTGCACTCGCACTGAGTGCAGAACATATCAAGAAATGACACAAGGTGTACAAAATATACATGCACTGTAAAAGTTTTAACATTTTTAAATGAATTAAACGTATCAGGGAGTGAAATAAAGTGCACACGCACTGTAAAAGTTTAGCATCTTTACATGAACTAACCACATTAACAGATGAAATAAAGTGCACACGCACTGTAGAAGTCTTTAGCATATTTACATGAACTGAATACATTATCAAATGAAATAAAGTGCACACGCACTGCAATAATCTTTAGCATATTTATGACAACTGATCATATTGTTGTTGTTGTGGTCTTCAGTCCTGAGACTGGTTTGATGCAGCTCTTCATGCTACTCTATCTTGTGCAAGCTTCTTCATCTCCCAGTACCTACTGCAACCTACATCCTTCTGAATCTGCTTAGTGTAGTCATCTCTTGGTCTCCCTCTACGATTTTTACCCTCCATGCTGCCCTCCAATGCTAAATTGGTAATCCCTTGATGCCTCAGAACATGTCCTACCAACCGATCCCTTCTTCTGGTCAAGCTGTGCCACAGACTTCTCCCCAATCCTGTTCAATACTTACTCATTAGTTATGTGATCTACGCATTTAATCTTCAGTATTTTTCTGTAGCACCACATTTTGATAGGCTTCTATACTCTTCTTTTCCAAACTATTTATTGTCCATGTTTCACTTCCATACATGGCTACACTCCATACAAATGCTTTCAGAAATGTCTTCCTGACACTTAAATCTATACACGATGTTAACAAATTTCTCTTCTTCAATAATGCTTTCCTTGCCATTGCCAGTCTACATTTTATATCCCCTCTACTTCGACCATCATCAGTTATTTTGCTCCCCAAATAGCAAAACTCCTTTACTACTTTAAGTGTCTCATTTCTTAATTTAATTCCCTCAGCATCATCCGACTTAATTCGACTACATTCCATTATCCTCGTTTTGCTTTTGTTGATGTTCATCTTATATCCTCCTTTCAAGACACTATCCATTCCGTTCAACTGCTCTTCCAAGTCCTTTGCTGTCTCTGACAGAATTACGATGTCATTGGCGAACCTCAACATTTTGATTTCTTCTCCATGGATTTTAATACCTACTCCGAATTTTTCTTTTGTTTCCTTCATTGCTTGCTCAATATACAGATTGAATAACATCAGGGAGAGACTACAACCCTGTCTCACTCTCTTGCCAACCACTGCTTCCCTTTCGTGCCCCTCGACTCTAATAACTGCCATCTGGTTTCTGTACAAATTGTAAATAGCCTTTCGCTCCCTGTATTTTACCCCTGCCACCTTCAGAATTCGAAAGAGAGTATTCCAATCAACATTGTCAAAAGCTTTCTCTAAGTCTACAAATGCTAGAAACGTGGGTTTGCCCTTCCTAATCTAGCTTCTAAGATAAGTCGTAGGGTCGGTATTGCCTCACGTGTTCCAACATTAATCATATTAACAATGAAATTAAGTTCACACACACTATAAAAGTCTTTGCATTTTTTTACAACAACTGAAAGCATTAACAAATGAAATAATGTGCACACTCACTGTAAAAGTCTTTAGCATTTTACAAGAATTTAAAGGCACTGCATAAGTCTTTACCATTTTACAAGAACTAGGAAACGAATGGGAAGGATTGCATCATGGTTGTAGCACAGTAGATTGCACGTAGCTCCACTGAAAGTCCATATCTTTCTACAGAAGCACAACACCAAGTGAGACAATCTGAATTTCTCTTCCCTGAAGTATTTATCAGTGTAGCCAAGACCCTGAAATGTTGTATTAATAGTGTATGTTATCATTTTGGTAGTACATTAGGTACACCAAACAGTAGCACCCTAATGACATCTCCGTAGTTCAAGGTGGTGGACACCTTGATATGTGATCACCATACTCTCACCATACTCTCACCATACTCTCACATCAACAGAGAATTAGTGCAAAAACCAAATATAGTGCTCCATTATCATGAGGATGGACAGGACATACGGATATTGCACTAATTGCTGGTAATTAGGTCAGAAGGTGAAGGATACATTACGTCTTATGCTACTCATCATAGAATTACACTAGTGTAACAACCGATCTGAATAATTTTGGCATTCATTGGCTATTTACATGGCACTTTAATTTACAAAACAAGTATTTATTATTTATTTATTTATTTATTTAACCTGATCAGATTAGGGCCATCAGGCCCTCTCTTACATTGGACCAGTGTTCCACACATGCAGCATTTCACGCATCAGAGTTACATCATGACCATAGTTTAAATGAGAATATTACCTTACTCTAGTGACAATATGAATAAAGAGTAGTGACTAAGACTTAATAAAGTAAATGCGGCAGTATTTTTACAACAGGTGCTATACATACAGATTATGATAAAAGCAATAATAATAACAGTAAAAAAAGTAATGATAAACATGACTAAGACTTAATAAATTAAATGCTGGCAGTATTTTTACAGTAGGTGCTATACATACAGATTATGATAAAAGCAATAATAATCAATAATAATAACAGTAAAAAAATCAAATAATAATGACAAACATGAGGACTGGCAATAGTAATGAAGGTTTGTGCAGATGTGTGTAAAGTAGATGTTTACTAGTTTAGCGTGTTTTGGGGAATGGAGTTTTAAAGAGGGGGACAGAGGGAAGTAATGAGGTGAAGTGCATTCTTGTACAGAGGAAGGCATTACTGTTGCTTAAGTAGATACGTCATTAACGGTTTTTTGAAGCTGGACATGCTTTTAAGTTCTCTAATATAACGAGGGAGGTTATTCCAGAGTCGGGTTCCCGCTACTGTAAAGGACTTGGAGAAGGTGACTGAGCGATGCAGTGGAACGGAGAGGATTTTATTATAATGGGAACGTCTGTTTCTGTCATGTTGTTCCGACATGAGCGACAGTGTACATTTATAAGGCAGTAGATGAAACAGTGTGTATGGAAATCTCTGCGTTTGTCTGCACGTAGCCAGGACAATTTTGCATATGCTGGTGAAATGTGATCAAAAAGAGGAACGTCACAAATATATCGGACGCAGGCATTCATGACCAGTTCTAGACGTCGAGAATTTTCCTGAGAGAGGCCTTGTAGGATAATATCGCTGTAGTCAATGATTGGGAATATAAGCGTTTGTACTAATTTCTTTTTCAGATCGAAAGGTAAAAGTTTTTTATATTTTTGTAGGACATGAAGGGATGCTGATGCTTTTTTGCACACTGCAGTTACGTGCTCTGTCCAATTTAGATTTTCATCTATTATTACTCCCAAACTCTTTGCTGAGGGAGAGAAGTTAATATTTGTTCCATTTAGGATAAGAGGTGGTACGGATTCCCGATGTTTTGGGCTAATGAGCTTAGTGACCAACAAGTACTGCTTGGGTTTTAGATGGGTTTAGTTTTAGACCTACACTCCTGGAAATGGAAAAAAGAACACATTGACACCGGTGTGTCAGACCCACCATACTTGCTCCGGACACTGCGAGAGGGCTGTACAAGCAATGATCACACGCACGGCACAGCGGACACACCAGGAACCGCGGTGTTGGCCGTCGAATGGCGCTAGCTGCGCAGCATTTGTGCACCGCCGCCGTCAGTGTATGCCGTGGCATACGGAGCTCCATCACAGTCTTTAACACTGGTAGCATGCCGCGACAGCGTGGACGTGAACCGTATGTGCAGTTGACGGACTTTGAGCGAGGGCGTATAGTGGGAATGCGGGAGGCCGGGTGGACGTACCGCCGAATTGCTCAACACGTGGGGCGTGAGGTCTCCACAGTACATCGATGTTGTCGCCAGTGGTCGGCGGAAGGTGCAAGTGCCCGTCGACCTGGGACCGGACCGCAGCGAAGCACGGATGCACGCCAAGACCGTAGGATCCTACGCAGTTCCGTAGGGGACCGCACCGCCATTTCCCAGCAAATTAGGGACACTGTTGCTCCTGGAGCATCGGCGAGGACCATTCGCAACCGTCTCCATGAAGCTGGGCTACGGTCCCGTACACCGTTAGGCCGTCTTCCTCTCACGCCCCAACATCCTGCAGCCCTCCTCCAGTGGTGTCGCGACAGGCGTGAATGGAGGGACGAATGGAGACATGTCGTCTTCAGCGATGAGAGTCGCTTCTGCCTTGGTGCCAATGATGGTCGTATGCGTGTTTAGCGCCGTGCAGGTGAGCGCCACAATCAGGACTGCATACGACCGAGGCACACAGGGCCAACACCCGGCATCATGGTGTGGGGAGCGATCTCCTACACTGGCCGTACACCACTGGTGATCGTCGAGGGGACACTGAATAGTGCACGGTACATCCAAACCGTCATCGAACCCATCGTTCTACCATTCCTAGACCGGCAAGGGAACTTGCTGTTCCAACAGGACAATGCACGTCCGCATGTATCCCGTGCCACCCAACGTGCTCTAGAAGGTGTAAGTCAACTACCCTGGCCAGCAAGATCTCCGGATCTGTCCCCCATTGAGCATGTTTGGGACTGGATGAAGCGTCGTCTGACGCGGTCTGCACGTCCAGCACGAACGCTGGTCCAACTGAGGCGCCAGGTGGAAATGGCATGGCAAGCCGTTCCACAGGACTACATCAAACATCTCTACGATCGTCTCCATGGGAGAATAGCAGCCTGCATTGGTGCGAAAGGTGAATATACACTGTACTAGTGCCGACATTGTGCATGCTCTGTTGCCTGTGTCTATGTGCCTGTGGTTCTGTCAGTGTGATCATGTGATATATCTGACCCCAGGAATGTGTCAATAAAGTTTCCCCTTCCTGGGTCAATGAATTCACGGTGTTCTTATTTCAATTTCCAGTAGTGTATGTCCTGTGCCCATTTTGACAGTGCATCGAGGTCAGTATTGAAATTTTCAATAGCTCTCTTGAGATTGCTTGGTTTCGCACTTAGATACAACTGAAGGTCATCAGCATACATATGGTATTTGCAATAGGTCAGAACCTATGACACATCGTTGACATACAGAGAGAAGAGTATAGGACCTAATACTGAGCCTTGGGGAACGCCTGACACTACCTGCCGCCATTGTGATTTTATATTCCCAGATAGGACGCGTTGCTGACGAGACGTCATGTATGAGCGAAACCATTGCACTGCACTTTGTGAGAAATTTAGACCGCTAAGTTTAGCCAGTAAGATGTCGAAGTCGACAGTATCAAATGCTTTGCTGAAATCTAAGAAGCAAATGATAGTCGCTTCTTGTCTGTCCGTGGCAAGTTTCAGGTTATCTGTCACCTTTATCAGAGCAGATGTTGTGCTTCGATGTTTACGGAAACCTGATTGGTACTCGTCTAATAGGTTGTTAGTAGTGAGGTAGATGGTGAGCTGGTCATTAACTATATATTCTAAGGCCTTTGATAGTGTAGGAAGCAGGCAGATGGGGCGGTAGTCAGAGGGTGCTGTGGCTATGTCCTTTTTAGGTAGTGGCTTAATTTGTCCCAGTTTCCAGGCCTCAGGGAAAACACTTGTGATTAATGAATCGTTGAAAATGTCTCTTATAGAGGGCAGTAGTTGGTCAATAATAAGTTTTACCATCTGGATAGTGATACCATCATGTCCAGTAGATGCTGATCTAATCCGCATTATGGCTTTCTTGACAGTACTGCAAGTGACGTGCTGTAGATAGAATTTTTCTTTGCTACAATCGTTCAACCCCATGAAGTAATCAATGATTCTCTGTTTTATTTGCGGTACAATTTTCGTTGTAGGTAACGTGAAGAAACGGTTTAGTTCTTCAGCTGGGACCATGTGATTTTGCCTAAACCGAGACTACGAAGATTTTTCCACAGGATAGCTGCTCTACATCTATTGTCAGCTGATGTACGGGCATATCTGAGCTTAGCGTTTCTCACCGCTTGACTGACTTTGTTTCGTTTCTGCTTGTATACAGCATGGTTTTCAGGTGTAGGGCGTATCTTGTATGCTCGATGTGCAGAATCTCTGAGATTCATGAGCTGTTTTAGTTCATCAGTCAGCCAGGGTGCAGGTTCCCTTTTTACTTTTCTGGTCTTTATTGGAGCATATTTGTCATACAGTTGAGTAATTTTGTTAGTGAAATCCTGGGGTTTGTCGTTTATGTCCATGAGGGGGAGTAGAGGTCATCCCCCAAACTATTTCTTGTGCCTCAGTTTAGAGTTCAGGCAAATTTATGCGTTTGAGGTCTCGGTATGTAGACAGCTTTGTTTGTTTCTAGGACATTCTAGCAAATACGTCATGGAAACGATGTCATGGGCAGACATGCCAGGCGCAGACATTTGAGAGGTGCGGATTATTCTGTTCGGAGATTTCGTTGCGAATATATCAATGAAAGTGTGACTGGTAGTCGTGTGATGAGTAGGTGCCAACTCAAGTAGCGTCATATTTGAGGAAGAAAGCATCCTCTTAAATTTCCCAGTGGAAGGACTATTGCACAGAAAATTAATGTTAGTGTCTCCTGCTATAATTACATGTTCATATGACGATTCGAGACTAGAGAGGGCAGTTTCGAAGCAGGCGAACCCACCTACTTTAGGAGGTTTGTAAAGGACACATATTACGCACTTTCTGTTAAGTGATTTGATTTAAGTAGTATGTATGGAGTATTACAGAACATTATTCATAAGTCATCCCAATACAGTAATTATTGGCACTCATTGGTCAGTTACAAAGTATTGTTTTATGCATTATTCAGAAGTCATCATTCAAAATGAGTTAATTATTGGCATAGCATTAATGCATAAGTCATCTAATTATAGTAATCATTGGCATCATAAGTCATCTCATTACAGTTTACAGTAATCATTGGCATTGCATTAATGCATAAGTCATCTCGTTACAGTAATTATTACGGAACATTATTCATAAGTCATATAATTACAGTAATTAGTGGCATGTCATCTCATTATAGTAATCATTAGAATCATAAGACATCTCATTACAGTAATCAGTGGCATTCATTGGCCAGTTATTAAACATGTAGAAGTACTGAGTATTACAAAACACTGTTCATAACTCATTCGATTGCAGTAATTATTGGCATTCATTTATGAATAAGTCATCTCATTACAGTAATCAGAGGCATTCATTGTCCACTTACAAAGCATTTTTTTGCATTATTCAGAAGTCATCATTCAAAACAAGAGTTAATTATTGGTATAGCATTTACGCATAAGTCATCTTATAACAGTAATCATTGGTATAGCATTTATGCAGTGTTACAAAACATCATTCAGTACTCATCATTCAAGTGACATAGGACATATTTAAAATGTAACACACTGTAACTACACTCCTGGAAATTGAAATAAGAACACCGTGAATTCATTGTCCCAGGAAGGGGAAACTTTATTGACACATTCCTGCGGTCAGATACATCACATGATCACACTGACAGAACCACAGGCACATAGACACAGGCAACACAGCATACACAATGTCGGCACTAGTACAGTGTATATCCACCTTTCGCAGCAATGCAGGCTGCTATTCTCCCATGGAGACGATCGTAGAGATGCTGGATATAGTCCTGTGGAACGGCTTGCCATGCCATTTCCACCTGGCGCCTCAGTTGGACCAGCGTTCGTGCTGGACGTGCAGACCGCGTCAGACGACGCTTCATCCAGTCCCAAACATGCTCAATGGGGGACAGATCCGGAGATCTTGCTGGCCAGGGTAGTTGACTTACACCTTCTAGAGCACGTTGGGTGGCACGGGATACATGCGGACGTGCATTGTCCTGTTGGAATAGCAAGTTCCCTTGCCGGTCTAGGATTGGTAGAACGATGGGTTCGATGACGGTTTGGATGTACCGTGCACTATTCAGTGTCCCCTCGACGATCACCAGAGGTGTACGGCCAGTGTAGGAGATCGCTCCCCACACCATGATGCCGGGTCTTGGCCCTGTGTGCCTCGGTTGTATGCAGTCCTGATTGTGGCGCTCACCTGCACGGCGCCAAACACGCATACGACCATCATTGGCACCAAGGCAGAAGCGACTCTCATCGCTGAAGACGACACGTCTCCATTCGTCCCTCCATTCACGCCTGTCGCGACACCACTGGAGGCGGGCTGCACGATGTTGGGGCGTGAGCGGAAGACGGCCTAACGGTGTGCGGGACCGTAGCCTAGCTTCATGGAGACGGTTGCGAATGGTTCTCGCCGATACCCCAGGAGCAACAGTGTCCCTAATTTGCTGGGAAGTGGCGGTGCGGTCCCCTACGGCACTGCGTAGGATCCTACGGTCTTGGCGTGCATCTGTGCGTCGCTGCGGTCCGGTCCCAGGTCGACGGGCACGTGCACCTTCCGCCGACCACTGGCGACAACATCGATGTACTGTGGAGACCTCACGCCCCACGTGTTGAGCAATTCGGCGGTACGTCCTCCCGGCCTCCCGCATGCCCACTATACGCCCACGCTCAAAGTCCGTCAATTGCACATACGGTTCACGTCCACGCTGTCGCGGCATGCTACCAGTGTTAAAGACTGCGATGGAGCTCCGTATGCCACGGCATACACTGACGGCGGCGGTGCACAAATGCTGCGCAGCTAGCGCCATTCGACGGCCAACACCGCGGTTCCTGGTGTGTCCGCTGTGCCGTGCGTGTGATCATTGCTTGTACAGCCCTCTCGCAGTGTCCGGAGCAAGTATGGTGGGTCTGACACACCGATGTCAATGTGTTCTTTTTTCCATTTCCTGGAGTGTATTACTCATGTTCTATAGTCCAATAATACATAGACATAATGGAATCAATACGCAGAAAAATTTGCATTATGTTTAGGACTAAAAATATATCTTAAACTGGTAGCATTATTTAGTTGTATACTGGTAATAGTTGGGACTGGTAATTTTTTTCTTTTTCTTATCTGCTAGCAATGGATTGCATTGGGATCGATAGTTGCTGGGGCATTTAAATATTTGCTTTTGACTTACTGCTGGAAATAAGGAGTAATAACGTCATTCGTCATGATACAGCTGTAGCTAGGTTATGAAACCAGTAGAGCATATGTGATCACATTCATGAATGATACACACAAATGGGTAGAAAGTGCAAGTAGTAGAAAAGATTTAATAATTAAGTGCTAATAGCATATCAGTATCATGAAAAGCTTCTCCTGGAAAAAATACAAAGTGGATTATTGAGCTGAAAGAAAAAGTGTATATTATGCTGAAAAGTAGAAAACTTCGAATTTACAGGTAATCAAACGTGTCCTCAATAATTATGTGCTCTAGCTGTCTTTCCCAAAACATTCAGTCATTATACAATGCGACATAAGACATACTGTCAAAAAGAACTGCAACAAATACTTAAATAACTACATAGCATTTGTTAACTAACATTAAATATATAAACATCATCATTATCATCATCTGAAAAGAAAAACTTCATTATTCATATTACCATAACTTCATCACTATCATCACCTGCAAAGAAAAACTTCATTATTCATATTAGCATATTCTTCGTATAACTATTTGTCATCATTTATTATCATCTGCAAAAGATAGACACTTCATTATTCACATTCATGTCACCATTTACTTTATAAAACTATTCATAGTATAGAGTTTCTTGTTTCTAGCATATTTCATCACTAAAATTAACATGTGTAGTTCTGTCTGACAGCTTGCATCAATCGCCTCGTATTCTGAAAGAAAAATAATTAGTTAAGACTGCTATCATACGATGTGTATAGTATATTCTTGTTAATGCGTGTTAATTCTGATCCATTTACTCTTCATGATATAGTACTGCATTTTCTTTCGTTCATTCCGATGGTGAAATTTCCATTACATAGTAAACCACTGTGTTTGTTTAATTTATTTCTTTTTCACGGTATTGCTTTCTGAAAATGGCGAATAAGGATTAATATCTTGCATTTAAATCACATACTCATTAAATGAAAATTTGTTTCTAGTGATATAGTTAAGCATACAGCATAGCATGACAGAAAACGTGTTAGGTCAAACACATAGAGTTTTCAAGTGCAAAATGTACACACAGTATCATAATGTAGTAGCAAAAATGTAGAATAGTCAAGATGTTGAGATATCATAATGCCAAATGTCAATGTCAACTGGCTTTTGTTACATCGTAAACATTTGAAAGTGTATACAGACAAAAATTCTACTTTCGATAGGAAAACAATCATACATACACAAAAAATCGAAAATGTGCACGGTCTGATATATAACGACAAGAAAGCGACCTGCTAACCTTATCTTGCCGGGCACTTGCCAGGAAAAATATGAGAATCATCAGTAAGTGTTCATATAAATATCTGCAAATGGCATTACAGTGCGACAAATCATAAAGTATGTTCATTCAATAAAGGGTTTAATATTGGAGACATGGTGATTGCCTTTGCTTTTTTTGGTTCTTAAAGTTTCAACATGTGCTACATTGGGCTGAGGAGTGCTGCTAATTCTGTATAGACCTGCGTATAGAAGATGAAATTTACTGCATCTACTCTTTCCTCTGTTGAATAAATAGTGTCTACGTACTAGTATCTTCTGTCCAATGTGAAAGTCAGGGCGTGTACAAACCTGTTTCAGCTGTCGTCTTCGGCTCTCTGCGGCACGTTTGATGTTGTTGAGCGCCATGTCAATTATTTCATGGTGACGTAGTCGACGAGGTGTAGGAAAAGATACTAATTCTTTAATTTTGTTAGGTTGTTCAACATTTTTCAATATAACAGTCGGAGATAGCATAGTAGATTCATTTGGCATGGAGTTAATTACATCCTGGAATGAATGTATGTGTGTGTCCCAATCAATATGTTTTTTTATGGCAGTATATTCTACATAGTTTACCAATTTCTTTCATCAGTCGTTCACAAGGGTTCGAAGAAGCGTGATACTTTGATACATAGATCGGAGAAATGTTTCTAGCTCGTACCATACGGGTCCATATTGGAGATCGAAATTGCGGTCCATTGTCGGAAATTATTTTCAGTACATGCCCTACATGAAATAAAAAATCTCTTACAAATGCTTTCGAAATAGTTGTAGCAGTAGCTTTGCGTAACGGAGTGAAGGTAACAAATTTCGAAGTTAATTCAACAGCGACAAAGATGTAACAAAAACCTCTATTAGATCTGGCAATCGGACCAAAAATGTCTACAGCGGCCATATGTCTCAATTTAATTGGTACAATAGGATGTAACGGAGGAATATGTGAAGTCATGTCTGATTTAGCTTTCTGGCAGATTTTACATGACGCTAAAACTCGTCGAATACGTTTCTCCACGTTGGCAAAATAAAAGTTCTGTCTCAGTATAAGAAAACATTTTCTGGCTCCATAATGCGCATAACTTAAATGAGTATACCAAATTAATTTGTTAACAAGTTCGTCAGGAATGCATAATAACCAGTGGTTGCTGTCAGGGTGAGAGCGGAGAAGCAGAATATTATTGTGTACAGTATAATGGTTTCTAATGGTAACGTTATTCTTATCTTGCCAAAGGCGTTTAATTTCTTCCCACAAGTTGTCTTTGCTCTGCTCTTGTACTATGTCTCGTAATGACAATGAAATGAAATTTTCAAATGCGACTTGTTGAATACACATGAGGCTAGAATTTGCTTGGCAGAAGTTGGTTGCGATGTCTTGCTGATTGTTTCTGAGAGAGCGGGATAGTGCGTCTGCTACAATGTTTTGTGTACCGGGAATGTCAATAATTGTAAAATTAAATTCCTGTAAATAAAGTTTCCATCTGCTTAATCTATCATGTGTAAATTTTGCGGAAAGTAAAAACTGTATAGCTCTATGATCTGTGTAAAACGGTGTATGTCTTCCATAAAGAAAATGTCTAAATCTCGTAAATGCCCATACAACACAATGTTTCAAGTTCTGTGACAGAATAATTGCGTTCAGCAGGTGACAGAATGCGACTTTGCAAAGGCGATGTTTTAATTACTATAGTACCGTCTTCTTCAATTTCCTGAAAAATGTGTACGCCTAAAGCGGTGTTAGAATTGTCGGTGGCAATGGAAAAATTTCTAGTAAGATCTGGGTGTATTAAAAGAGGTGCATTCAAGAAGGCATAATACAAATTAACAAATTCAGAATGTGCTTGGCTATCCCAGGACCAAATAGTGTTTTTACCCGTCAATTGACATAATCTAGGAGTGTCTAAAGCAGAGTAATGAATAAATTTACGGAAAAAGGTAATTAAACCCAGAAAGCTGCGTAGTTGTTTCTTCGTCGTTGGAGCAGTAATGTCACGTATAGCTTGAAGTTTTTCTGGGTCAGGCGCAATGCCTTCTGCTGAAATTACATGTCCAAGAAATTTTATAGAAGTTTTGCCAAAGGGCGATTTGCTAAGATTAACTGTGAGTCCATGTGCACGAAAAGTTTGTAATAGTCGTTCAAGAATCAAATTGTGTTCAGACCAGTTAGCTTCTGCAATAACGATGTCGTCTACATATGTGGTGATTCAGTCTTTAAGTTCTCTCGGAAGTATACTATTCAAACCGCGAATAAAAGCTGCTGAAGAAATTGTTAAACCGAACGGTAATTTGCGAAATTGATAAGTCACCAAAACAGAGAAATGCTGTGTACTTTCTGCAGTTCGAATGGAGCTGAATTTGCCAAAATCCCGATTTTAAATCTAATGTGGAATAAATAGCAGTACCATGAAATTTCTGTAAAAGTTCTTCTAGTGTCTGTGGGCGATCTGTTTCATTAATAATAATGTCGTTGACATGACGCGAATCAAGTAAGAGGCGAAGTGATCCATCCTTTTTCTTCACAATATGGAGCGGGTTTATGTACGGACTAATTGCCGCTTCAATAATACCTTGGTCAAACATAGCTTGCAATTCTTTCTTAACTTGTTCTCTGTGAATATACGGAATGGGATAATGTTTGCGTGTCGTGCTGTTTAACTTGAAATTCATACATGAAACCGGACATAGTACCAGGGATGTTGTCAAAAACTGGAGCTAGATGTAAGAGAATATTGCTTAGCTCTGTACGTTCATCGTCTGTATTTGCGCTGCTTTGTTTTACTTTATCAGAAATCATTTGCATAACGTCACAGTCAGCTTCGTCTGGTGTATTATAGTTGTGTAGGTACGTATCTGTGAACAATGTGGAATGACAGTCCGTGTTACGCGATGTCGAAATGACCTCTGTTCGATTAATTGCCTGTTCATCTGCAGATAAAGCGTGCTGAAATTCTAATGCCAGTTGTACATTCTCATCCTTTAACATTAAATAGGAATTTTGAAAGTCAATAACTTTTTCGTGTTGTACCAAAAAACTCGTATCTAAAATAACGTCTGTTGTTAATAAGGGAATGATCCAAAAATTTGAGTGGAACGTATGATCTGCAATACAAAGTGATAAGTGTGTCTGTAATTTATCTACTCCTTTACTAGATACTGCTCCTTTTACTTTACTTTTGCCTAATGGTAACGTAGAATGAATATTCTCTTTGTTACATTCGTTGAAGGTTTCTTCATTTATGATAATCTGTTGTTGTGGATCACTTTGCTGCTGGTAAGACCGACTGTTATTAAAAGTACGATGAAAACTGCGCTCATTAGTTTTACGTGTGCTATGATAGTCATTACTATACGGCGCATTGCGATATGAGTTGAAATGGTGTGTTCTCTGTACGTAGTGATTTCCTTGTTGCTGTGCTTTACTATTTGGTGGAGTCGACGCTATACGTGTAGGCGGCGAAACATTAAAGCGTGGTTGACCTTGCACATTACATTGTTGGTTAGGTACGCTAACCGGCTGGTTTTGTTGCTGTTATGGTGAAAAACTTCTATTGTTGCCAAAATGTGTTTGCTGTTGCTGATAATTTTGACGATACTGATAATTAAAATTTTGTCTGTTATTAAAATTCTGGTGGTTGTCATTCCTGGAGCGTCTAACGAAAACTGTCACTTTCAGGTAAAACTTGTCATGTCAGGTTTTCTTTACTCATTCCTAAACCTAGATAGATCGATAGTTGGAGAGGTGCTTTGAGAGATATAAAGGATAGTAAAAGAGAAGGCAGCAGTGCAGAAAACTAAAAACGAAATAGCACTACTATGGCTCAGGACCCTGTGCACGCTACGGCAGATATTCATTGAAGTGTAATGAATCCCCTGAGGTCTCCTACGCGCTGCAAATAAATTTTAGTTTCTGAATTAGAAGCAATGTCGGTGAAAATTCAAAAGTAAATTGTTGTATCCAGTAAAAAGGATGAATCTGTGTTCTGTCTTTCTTAAATAGCATAAATTTTGTCACGATAGAAAATGCTTATAATCAAAATTATCGTCTCTGTATGTCTGAAGAGGTTCAGGATTGTATGAGAATCTATTTGTCTGTGTCTGTTCAGGTTCTAAGTCACGTACTCTCTGTAAATTACCTAAATTATACTGGCTGTGTGAGTGTGAGAAATGTTCGGAAAGTGGCGTATGCTGTATCGTGTTAGAGGCTGAGACATTTTTCATCTGTGCCACATCTTGCTGTAAAGATGACAATTTTCTACGTAATATATTATTGGACGAACCTATCTCACTGACTATTTGCTGTATGTTTTGGAATTCAGGTGTCTGATTAAACGAAACTGGTGGCGTATCGTCTGATTTGGTGTCATTGTTATTTTCGATAACGTCAATACGACTGGCCAATTCATCAAATTTTTCAGTCAGTGCTTTTACCAGATCGCCGTTTTTAGTGTCATAAGCATTAATTTGTTTCTGCATTTTACGTGTGGTTTTGTTTAATTTCTTAACGTCTGCTTTCATGGCATCGGGATCATGTATTAATTCTAACTGTTCAAGTCTGTTGGTCATTGTCTGGAAAATAAATACAATGTAGACTTTCAAAGTCTGAATATTAGTATCTGTTTTTGTTTTTAGATAGGATATTTCACCATGCAATTCAGTGTTCAACAGTTTCATAGTATTGATTTCGTCTGATACTGTAGCAATGTTGGTGTCTACGTATGTTTTTGCTTTCGTAAATAACTTACGCTTGTCTTCCTGTCTCTGTCCCGTAATTGTTCCCATGACTGTTTCTTTACTTTATTCTGTTCCTGTATAAATTTACGGTAACGCGTTTCACTGTTTTGTAGGTGGTGATTAAAACGTTCGCCAATTTGGCTGTTCTGTTGGTCAAATTTCGTGTCTACTTTTGCATCCAGTGTGCGTGAAAGTTCTGATGACATTGATTTAAACTCGACGCGTAACTGTGTTGCGTTTTCAGAACATTGTTCAGCGACTGCACTAATTTCATCTATAAGTAATTTAGCTGTGGCAGCATGTGTATTGCGTATCTCTTCACTATTATTGCTGGCGCATGCCTTAATTTCCTCGCGTAATTGTTTTTTAGTTTCATTACATTGCACTGCAACGGCTGTAATTTGTTCAGTATGCTGTTCAATAGAGGTGTCAAGTTTTTCATTAATTTGTTTGAACGACCTATCATGGTTTTCATTCGACTGTTTGAAACTTTCATTATGTTGTTTGTTCGATTCATTAAGTTGTTGTTTGAGATTTTCATTAAGTTGTTGTTTGAGATTTTAATTATTTTCATTAATTTGTAGTTTGAGATTTTCATTAAGTAGTTTGTTTCATTCATGAAGTTGTAGCAATAATGCCTTAACTTGATCCATGCCAATATTACCTACACTATTCTCTGTGCTGCTTGATGGCGTATCTGCAATTGTCACCTTTTGTGTAACCATTTGGTCATTCTCTGATTCTTGAAAAGGTTTGCCAATTTTATGTGCACTGTTGGTCACTACACCGGAAACAACTAAATCTGACATATTTTGAGTACATTGTTACTTTCTTTAGAAACATTTGTCTGTTCCGTGTGTAAACTTTGCCAATCATGTGTGTCAAACTGGACAGCGTTCATTGTAACGGATCGTGCTGCATCATCAATTGCCATTAAATTAAGTGTGGACATAACTGAATGTGTTTGTTCATCATCTGGAATAAAATCATTACTAGTGATCGGCACACACTGATTATCTGTGAATAGAGGATTATCACTATTACACTGAGCGTCGCTAGTATTATCGGTCAAATTATTCGAGTCAGCTTGTTCACTCATTGCACATCGCGATGTGCTGTTAGCAGTTTTTCGCGGCATTTTCACAAATCAAAGTTAAGCACAAAATGAAACAAAGACAAAGCAAAAATGGAACAGATACAATTACAACAAAGAGCAATAAATTGCCGATGATCTGTGAAAGAAAGAGTGACAAGTTAGTAAATGAGTTGCGCCAGATTCAAACTACATTTAATATTAAGTAAATAATAGCAGATATATAACTGACTACCTCTCAGAAATTCACAAAAATATGGTTCTGGCAGGGTCGCCAAGTGTAACCTCCCCACAGTAAAATAATATGAATAATATTCACATTTAGTGTAATCTCTCAACAGTAAAAGTTGCGAAACCTTCCAACAGTAATAAATATAACCATAACATTGACATTTATTGTAATCTACCAACAGACAAATTCTGTAACCTGCCAATAATACAATGTGATTAACCTCTCAATAAAATTGTCGCTCACTTATAACCTTTCAATAATGACTGTGAATTTAAACCGGTAAATTTAGAACGTCAGCAGTGCTGCGTCATGGTCCTGAAAATTCATTCTGAATAAATTGAAAAATCTTACCTCAATTAGGTTGCCGGATAACGCGTATATAACTGCTCCTATAAGAAATTTTTCTGGCGCAGCTCAGTGCAATGCTTGCAGATAGATTTGTCAAGTAAAAAAAAAAAAAAAAAAAAAAAAAAAAAAAAAAAAAAAAAAAAAAAAAAAAAAAAAAAAAACAGATTTTTCTTTTCAATAATCTGGATGACCATGGATTGGGGAAATTAGTAAATTCTTTAAATTGAGATGAGTGACTGTCAAAAGTTACTTTTTATGAGAAAGATTATTATTAAGAGATTTTTTTAGAAACATTTAGATGGGACTTGATGTAACAATACTACATATGCGCGGGGCTGCTTTTACCTTATACTACAACGCTCAGGCTCCGCCATCACTCCACCACGACCGGCCCAGCCAACACGACACATCGACTGATAGCAAGCAACTACTTACTGCTACTGCTACACAAGTTCCTACTGCAGTCAACACTGGTCTTTGGTCTCAGATTCTCTTATAGCTTACATCGCGCAGGCAACTCGTGAGCAATACATCGAAATTACATCTGCTCGAGTGCGCTAGCAACAAATTCTTTAATCATGGACCTCTTACAATGCCAAACACTAATTTTGGCAACTGTTTTCATGAAATACCCCTATGTGCATGGCTCACTTCTGATTCGACAGTCTGTCCGCAGATCGTGGTCAAGCGGTAGCGTTCTCGCTTCCCGTGCCCGGGTTCGATTCCCGCTGGGTTAGGGAATTTCTCTGCCTTGTGATAACTGGGTGTTGTGTGCTGTCCTTAGGTTAGTTAGGTTTAAGTTGTTCTAAGTTCTAGGGGACTGATGATCATAGATGTTAAGTGCCATAATGCTCAGAGCCATTTGAACCATTATTGAGTGGACAGTCACCAAACAGCTTTGCGTTAGCGACCTTGGGTGCGTGTGCGGGTTACGGCGTAGTACTAAGGGTAAAACTTAGGAGCGATATGAAATGGAACGATCACGTAAAATCGGTGAAGTTGAATGGAACAGTTTTTAAAAAATTTTAAGGTTCTGAGAACAATGTGCCAACGGCCTTGCCGCTGTGATAACATCGGTTCCGGTCAGATTACCGAAGTTAAGCACTGTCGAGCTGAGCGAACACTTGGATGGGTTACCATCCGGTCTGCCTAGTGCTGTTGGCAAACGGGGTGCACTCAGCTCTTGTGAGACAAACTGAGGTGCTAAAACTTCCTGGCAGATTAAAAATGTGTGCCAGACCGAGACTCGAACACGGGACCTGTGCCTTTGGCGGGTAAGTGCTTTACCATCTCAGCTACTCAAGCACGATTCACGCCTCGTTCTCACAGCTTCACTTCATCCAATACCTCGCCTCCCACCTTCCAAACTTTACAGAAGCCTCCTGCGAACCTTGCAGAACTAGCATTCCCCAAGATTGGCAAAGTTTTACAGAAGTTCGAAATGTAGCGAATACTTCAATGCGAAATGCTTTTAATAATTTCCACAACGAAAGTCTGTCTCGAAATCTGGCAGAAAACGCAAAGAGACTCTGGTCATACATAAAGAAGACCAGTGGGCGAATCGCAATCAATACCTTCACTGGGCGATAACAACGGTGAAGTCACTGATGACAGTGCTAGCTGAGTTATTAAACACGGTATTCCGAAACTCCTTCATCAAAGAAGACGAAGCAAGTATTCCTGAATTCCAATCAAGAACAGCTACCAAGATGAGAAACATAGAAGTAGATATCCTCGGAGTAACGAAGCAGCTTAAATCACTTAATAAAGGCAAGGCCTCCGCTCCAGATGGTATAGCAGTGAGGTCCCTCTCAGAGTATGCTGATAAAATAGCTCCATATTTAGCAATTATATGCAATCAATCGCTCACAGAAAGATCCATACGTCAAGACTGGAAAATTGCTCAAGTCACACCAATACCCAAAAAGGGCAGTAGGAGTAATCCGCTGAATTACAGGCCTTTATCACTAACGTCGATTTGCAGTAAGGTTCTAGAACATACACTTTATTCCAACATTATGAAGTACCTCGAAGAAAATGATTTATTGACACATAGTCAGCACGGTTGCGGAAAATGTCATTCTTGTAAAACACAAGTAACTCTTTATACTCATGAAGTAATAAGTGCTATCGACAGGGGATGTCATATTGATTCCATATTTTTGGATTTCCAGAAGGGCTTCGACACCGTTCTTCACAAGCGTCTTCTAACCAAACTGCGTGCCTGCGGAGAATCGTCTCAGTTGCGCGACTCGATTCGTTATTTCCTGTCAGAAAGGTCACAGTTCGTAGTAATAGACGGAAAGTCATCGAGTAAAACAGAAGTAATATTCGGCGTTCCACAAGGAAGTGTTATAGGCCTTCTATTGTTCCTTATCTATATTAACGACATAGGAGACAATCTGAGTATCCTTCTTAGATTGTTTGCAGATGATGCTGTCATTTACCGTCTTGTAAAATCATCAGAGGATCAAAATTTGATATCTGTATGGTGCGAAATGTGGCAATTGACCCTGAATAAGTAAAATTGTGAAGTTATTCATACCAGTACTAAAAGAAAACAGGTAGATTTCGATTACGCAATAAGTCTCACAAATCAGAAATCTGTAAATTCAACTAAATACTTAGGGATTACAATTACAAATAACCTAAACTGGAACCACCATATAGATATTTCGGGTAGAGCAAACCAAAGACTGTGATTTATTGGCAGAACACTTAGAAGGTGTGACAGGCCTACTAAAGAGACTGCTTACACAACGCTTGTCCGCCCTATTCTGGAGAATTGCTGTGCGGTGTGGGATCCGCATCAAGACTGACGGATGACATCAAGAAAGTACAAAGAAGGGCAGCTCGTTTGTATTATTGTGAAATACAGGAGATTGTGTCACAGACATGATACGTGAATTAGAGTGGCAATCATTTAAACAAAGGCCTTTTTCGTTGCGACAGGATCTTGTCATGAAATTTCAATTTTCTCCTCCCGTTGCGAAAAAATTCTGCTGGCACCCACCTACATAGGGAGAAATGATCATCACGATAAAATAGAGAAATCCGGGCTCGCACAAAAAATTTAAGTGCTCGTTTTTCCCGTGTTCCGTTCGAGAGTGGAACGGTAGAGAGACAGTTTCAAGGTGGTTCATGGAACCCTCTGCCATGCATTTTATTGTGAATTGCACGACAATAGACATCGAACGATTTCAGAAACTCGCTGATAGAAATAGGTCCGTAGAAAAAATTGCAAAATGCTGGAGGAATTTAAAAGGGGGTTTTCACGAAAAAGATGTAGTTCTCTCGAAACATTCTCAGGCAAATTTAGAGAACATCTTTTCGAAGAAAATGCGCCACTCTGCTGCTACCGTTCTATACAGGGTGTTACAAAAAGGTACTGCCAAACTTCCAGGAAACATTCCTACCACACAAAGAAAGAAAATATGTTATGTGGACATGTGTCCGGAAACGCTTACTTTCTATGTTAGAGCTCATTTTATTACTTCTGTTGAAATCATATTAATCATGAAATGGAAACACACAGAAACAGAACGTACCGGCGTGACTTCAAACACTTTGTTACAGGAAATGTTCAAAATGTCCTCCGTTTGCGAGGATACATGCATCCACCCTCCGTCGCATGGAATACCTGATGCAGTGATGCAGCCATGGAGAATGGCGTATTGTATCACAGCCATCCACAATACGAGCACGAAGAGTCTCTAAATGTGGTGCCGGGGTTGCGTAGACAAGAGCTTTCATATGCCCCCATAAATGAGTCAAGAGAGTTGAGGTCAGGAGAGCGTGGAGGCCATGGAATTGGTCCGCCTCTAGCAGTCAATCGGTCACCGAATCTATTGTTCAGAAACGTACGAACACTTCGACTGAAATGTGCAGGAGCTCCATCGTGCATGAACCACATGTTGTGTCGTACTTGTAAAGGCACATGTTCTAGCACCGCAGGTAGAGTATCCCGTATGAAATCATGGCGGTGAATCGAGGAAGTACAGTATATATTGACGAAACTAAAATGAGCTCTAACATGGAAATTAAGCGTTTCCGGACATATGTTCACATAACATCTTTGTGTGTGAGGAATGTTTCCTAAAAGTTTGGCCGTACCTTTTTGTAACACTCTGTATACTGTAGGGATCGCGAGGATAAGATAAATGTAGATTAGGTCGTGTACAGAGGCATGTAGACCAAAAATTTTCCTCGCGCAGTCATATATGGAATAAGAAAGGAAACCGATAATACTGATAGCATGTAGCCTCCGCCATGTACTGAACAGTGACCTGTGGTGTATGTACACCTGAGCGAAAACATTACGAACACTTGTTGAAAGTGTGAAGTGTGGTGATCCACCTTCGGAGAGCCCTACAGCGTGGCGTGTATGCGACAAACTCTTGGTGTCTGCTCACAGATCGTGCAGTTCCCGTAAAAGCAAATTCGCTGGCCAACATCAGCGTGAGTTTCCCAAGGTCGTGCTTCTCAATCCAACGTCGCAGCCCTCTACGTTCGTGACACGCACTAACAGAAAAGACGTCAAACATGGAGGGATGTAGGTGTCACGCAACAAATTTCTGCTAGTCAACAGCTATCATAGTGTGTTCGATTACTATCACAGCTCTCATTGACGTCATTATCCAGTGTGCTACATTGCGCAACATAATTAAAGAATCACTTCTTCGATACCCCCTAGTTGCCCCCCATTGCCTCGTATAAGTTTTAAATTTGCCTCAAATGTGCCGGAAGCCTTCCTTTGTAACAGTATACAAGAGTGACGCCTTGCGACATCACTTTCGGGCTCTGTGACTCTTCAAACACCAACGTGGCGCCACACGTGAAAAAAGGGCCACAGCTTTGTAGTTCATGTGAGATGTAGGGAGGGTAATGAACACCCTGTCACCAAATTTCACCACAACTGTGGCTACGTCATTGTCCAAGGGGACTAGCCGAAGTGTATCACTTTCTTAATTGTTTACATTTGTTTATGTTATGAAATTTAATCGTTAACTATTTCACTGGCTAGGTTTTGTTAATTGAAGTAGATTTCATTTCGTCTCAATGGAGCGCAGCACTACCAGCCGTGATACTATTATAGAGACACTTGATCTGTTTCTGGTTGCGTGTTTGTCCTCTAGCGGTGGGATAGTAATAAATCAGGGCGTATATATATAAACCATTAATGCACTCTGGTGCATCGCAGCTGTTTGACCTCAAGTGGGATCAGAACAGCTGTAGCACATGAAGTTGAATCATCCAGTGAGGGTATATGACACTACTGATGGTAATCCTTCCGTCGGATGGGAACGTTGAGCTTGACTACTCCTTAGCACTATTCTAGGTGAGTAGGTTGCGTGCCAGCACCGGGTTTCACGCTCTCCCTTCTGTCATCATTACACATCGCAAACCACAAACATAAAGCCACGCTATACATGACGCTCATCTCTCACATATACACAAGGAAAGGGGCGGTCTTCGACTATGTGCCTGAACCTACCTCTTGTTGTCTCCCAGCCAACAATGCCATACGACTAAACGAAACGTACATCTAATAAGATATGACTGGCTGAGGATGTTCACCACTACGCTTTCGGTGTTACAGGCACTCTCTTGAATTCGTCCACAGTTAAAAAGAGGAGCCATTCGTTAAATCAAATGGAAATTTTGTCCAAATCTTTCTGCGATTCATCACGGTCGTCAAGAGAAGAGAAGTTCCTGCACACCTGCAAGTTTCCTAACTCACCAGTAAGAGGTTTGCTCACCTCACCTCTTGTGTAGTTGACACAAATTACTGGTCTCTTTATATTTCAAATGTCGTCGCTCTGCATAAGCAGACAATCTGCTGTAAACAGTGGAGTGGCTGCTAGAAAATCTCAATGCTACTTCAACGAAAGACTCGAAATAATGGGAAACCACTTCAGTTTGAAATAGAGAATTCAAGGAAAAAATTATCTTTAGAGCCAGTCTAAGGCTAATACCTGAATGGAAGTTGGAGGATTCTAGTCGTCACATATCGAGCACCATTTCAAATTCATATACACTCCTGGAAATTGAAATAAGAACACCGTGAATTTATTGTCCCAGGAAGGGGAAACTTTATTGACACATTCCTGGGGTCAGATACATCACATGATCACACTGACAGAACCACAGGCACATAGACACAGGCAACAGAGCATGCACAATGTCGGCACTAGTACAGTGTATATCCACCTTTCGCAGCAATGCAGGCTGCTATTCTCCCATGGAGACGATCGTAGAGATGCTGGATGTAGTCCTGTGGAACGGCTTGCCATGCCATTTCCACCTGGCGCCTCAGTTGGACCAGCGTTCGTGCTGGACGTGCAGACCGCGTGAGACGACGCTTCATCCAGTCCCAAACATGCTCAATGGGGGACAGATCCGGAGATCTTGCTGGCCAGGGTAGTTGACTTACACCTTCTAGAGCACGTTGGGTGGCACGGGATACATGCGGACGTGCATTGTCCTGTTGGAACAGCAAGTTCCCTTGCCGGTCTAGGAATGGTAGAACGATGGGTTCGATGACGGTTTGGATGTACCGTGCACTATTCAGTGTCCCCTCGACGATCACCAGAGGTGTACGGCCAGTGTAGGAGATCGCTCCCCACACCATGATGCCGGGTCTTGGCCCTGTGTGCCTCAGTCGTATGCAGTCCTGATTGTGGTGCTCACCTGCACGACGCCAAACAAGCATACGACCACCATTGGCATCAAGGCAGAAGCGACTCTCATCGCTGAAGACGACACGTCTCCATTCGTCCCTCCATTCACGCCTGTCGCGACACCACTGGAGGCGGGCTGCACGATGTTGGGGCGTGAGCGGAAGACAGCCTAACGGTGTGCGGCACCGTAGCCCAGCTTCATGGAGACGGTTGCGAATGGTCCTCGCCGATACCCCAGGAGCAACAGTGTCCCTAATTTGCTGGGAAGTTGCGGTGCGGTCCCCTCCGTCACTGTGTAGGATCCTACGGTCTTGGCGTGCATCCGTGCGTAGCTGAGGTCCGATCCCAGGTCGACGGGCACGTGCACCTTCCGCCGACCACTGGCGACAACATCGATGTACTGTGGAGACCTCACGCCCCACACGTTGAGCAATTCGGCGGCACGTCCACCCGGCCTCCCGCATGCCCACTATACGCCCTCGCTCAAAGTCCGTCAACTGCACATACGGTTCACGTCCACGCTGTCGCGGCATGCTACCAGTGTTAAAGACTGCGATGGAGCTCCGTATGCCACGGCAAACTAGCTGACACTGACGGCGGGGTGCACAAATGCTGCGCAGCTAGCGCCATTCGACGGCCAACACCGCGGTTCCTGATGTGTCCGCTGTGCCGTGCGTGTGATCATTGCTTGTACAGCCCTCTCGCAGTGTCCGGAGCAAGTATGGTGGGTCTGACACACCGATGTCAATGTGTTCTTTTTTCCATTTCCAGGAGTGTAATTATCTCCTTACGAATACAGTGACAGTCCGTTGCTGCACACTTACGAATTCGCATATAAATCACTTATACGCGGAAATGCATTCTTTTCAACGAGCATGGGTGGTTCGTCTCCAAAAATTTATTCAGGACTGGCAAGTAAAATATACTTATATGGATATGGTGTCTTTTCTTTCGGACATGTCCGAATACTGGCCATGGCCTTCTTCTATGCGGATGCACACATATTCCCCGAACTCTTACGGGACTTGCTAATAATGTCTTCCATGAGTAATGAGTGTGTTGGGGTGGGACACGACGAATGTAGTGTGTGCACGTACAAGGGGAGAATGTGGGTCTAGCGGGAGGCGTGCGGGAGATAATCCCTGCAATCGCAGTATCCTCTGTGCCCTCGGTGGCTTGGATGGATAGAGCGTCTACCATGTAAGCAGGAGATCTCGGGTTGGAGTCCCTGGCGGGGCACACATTTTCACCTGCCCCGTTGATATATACCAACGCCTGTCAGTAGCTGAATATTATATAATTCTGATTTTGTCTAGTAAAAGTTTCGCATGACTGACAAATACTTTAACTTTATTTGAATAATATGAAATATTCGAGTCGTGGTACGGCACACAGTTTTAACCTGCCAGGAAGTTTCACATCAGCACACACTCCGGTGTAGAGTTGAAATCTCATTCTGGAATATAAAATATTCCCTCGCAATGGGCTCATGGCGTCAACATGAGCTCTAGTTGAAGACTGTCTGTACGCAACATCTGAAGGTTCGTCCTAATCTACGTTTCATGCCTGCCTGTGCAGAGTGCGTTTCTGTTTGGTCACTTTAATCGTGCAATAACTGAACATATTAAATGAAATTATAACTAAAATGTGAGCTTCATTTTGGAGCTGCTGACACCATGTTTAAGTAGCTGTCAATGTGGCACATGTCGACAGTCTAGTGGCGGCCAAACAAAAACATTTCAACAGATGATATTAATAAACAATGTTATGCGTTTGCCGCCACGCCTCACGGTGTGAATCACCGTGGTGTCTACATACTCCAGCAATGCAAGTGTCCACCTTGCATCTCCTTTCACACGCTCCATGACCAGCTGTCATTTTATTAGATGAGTATGTTTTCCTGCAGTGGATAATGTAGTCTAAAAAAATTTTGGTGATATGGGGCACATATGTCACATGTTCACATTCCTCTGTTCCGTGGAAACCGGAGTGAATGGGCCGGCTACGGTGGCCGAGCGGTTCTAGGCGCTTCAGTCCGGAACCGCGCGACTGCTACGTCGCAGGTTCGAATCCTGACTCGGGCATGGATGTGTGTGATGTCCTTAGGTTAGTTAGGTTTAAATAGTTCTAAGTGACTGATGACCTCAGATGTTAAATCCCATAGTGCTCAGAGCCATTTGAAACATTCGTAGTGAACGAATAAAGCCGTCTTCTTCCTAAAACCACTCTGTTTCTTTGAGAGAATTTTGTTTCCCTCCAGGAAAATTGTAATACTGGAATTTAGGATATACTCCAGAATCCGGTAAAAGGCGGACGTCAGCGATATTAGCCTCTATTTATGTGCATAAGATTATTTTTTTCGTAAACCAGAGAAGTCTGCAAAAGATCCATTACAGCCCATTTTTCTCTTAGGGAACTGTCATTGCTGCATGACGGCCAAAGAAGCTACTAGAAAACTCGTGGGTTCGCAAACCGTGATTATGGAGTAACTTTCTTTTTTTTTTTTTACGGAGGAAAGAATGGAGCAGGGAATGGGAAGTGTAGCAGCAAGCGGCGATCCATTGAGCATTTTTATCTACAATGAAAGAGAAAATCTCTCACTGTCATCGCAGAAGGAAGGAGCAAGGGAAAGAGTGAGAGAGAGAGAGAGAGAGAGAGAGAGAGAGAGAGAGAGAGAGAGGAAGAGGGGGGAGAGAGATGTGAATATTTGATAGGTGGGAGGAGGAGGAGGAGGTGGAGGAGGAGAATAATATCCGCCAGGCGAGACGCTGGGAGGCGCGCTGAGCGATGGCAGGCAGTTCCAGAAGACGGTATTGTGGGCCGGGCCGGCCATTTGTCCTGGCGGTTGCATCAAATGGCCCGCCGCGCATTGTGCCACACAAAAGGAAAGCCAGCCGCCATTTAGAGCCCGGCCAGGCGAGGCCAGCGCTGCGTCTGGTTCTGGTTATGTCGCCTCGGCCCCTCTTCTCTTCCACTCGACGGCCGCCCCAGTCGACGCCACTGAGTGTGACGTCAGTATCAGCGTCGGATAGCGTCGCCTTCACCCTGTCAAGGGAGTGGTGTGGCGTGGCGAAGAGTGCAGCAGCTATGGTGGAGTCGCTGTAAGAAGATCCCTGACAGTTGCACAGGGCTGGGGGCAGCAGCTTCGCCCTTCCACGGCAACCAGTCACGTTACGCGGTTCTGTAAACGCCTCTATGGCAGCGGCTCGATGTTACCGGGGCTCTGTAGAAGGCTATTGCTTTCGCCTGCAACGGTTTGCGCGCCGTAGTTGCAATCTGGCAACAGTGATGTTAGCTGTCAGGGATCAACTCACGCCCGCTCTACAACAGCGGTGGACTAAACTGAAAACAGTTACACTACTGGCCATTAAAATTGCTACACCGCGAAGATGACGTGCTACAGACGCGAAATTTAACCGACAGGATGAAGATGCTGTGATACGGAAATGATTAGCTTTTCATAGCATTCACACAAGGTTGACACCGGTGGCGACACCTACAATGTGCTGGCATGAAGAAAGTTTCCAATTGATTTCTCATACATAAACAACAGTTGACCGCCGTTGCTTGGTGAAACGTTGATGTGATGCCTCGTGTAAGGAGGAGAAATGCGTACCATCACGTTTCCGACTTTGATAAAGGTCGGATTGTAGCCCATCGCGATTGTGGTTTATCGTATCGCGACATTGCTGCTCCCGTTGGTCGAGATCCAATGACTGTTAGTAGAATATGGAATCGCTGAGTCCAGGAGGGTAATACGGAACGCCGTGTTCAATCCCAAAGGCCTCGTATCACTAGCTGTCGAGATGACAGGCATCGACGATGTTTCCAGCAGCATGGACTATCAGCTCGGAGACCATGGCTGCGGTTACCCCTGATGCTGCATCACAGACAGGAGCGCCTGCGATTGTGTACTCAACGACGAACCTGGGTGCACGAACGGAAAAATGTCATTTTTTCGGATGAATCCAGTTTCTGTTCACAGCATCATGATGGCCGCATCCGTGTTTGGCGACATCGTGGTGAACGCACATTCGAAGCGTGTATTCGTCATCGCCTACTGGCGTATCACCGGGCATGATGGTATGGGGTGTCACTGGTTACACGTCTCGGTCACCTCTTGTTCGCATTGACGGCACTTTGAACAGTGGGCGTTACATTTCAGATGTGTTAGACCCGTGGGTCTCCCCTTCATTCGATCCCTGCGAAACCCTAAATTTCAGCAGGATAATGCACGACCGCATGTTGCAGGTCCTGTACGGTCCTTTCTGAATACAGAGAATGTTCGACCACTGCCCTGGCCAGCACATTATCCAAATCTCTCACCAATTGAAACGTCAGGTCAATGGTGGCCGAGCAACTGGCTCGTCACAATACGCCAGTCACTGCTATTGATGAACTTTGGTATCGTGATGAAGCTGCATGGGCAGCTGTACCCGTACACGCCATTCAAGCTCTGATTGACTCAATGCCCAGGCGTATCAAGGCCGTTATTACGACCAGAGGTGGTTGTCGTGGGTACTGATTTCTCAGGATCTATGCACCCAAGCTGCCTGAAAATGTAATCACATGTCAGTTCTAGTAAAATATATTTGTCCAATGAATACCCGTTTATCATCTGCATTTCATTTTGGTGTAGCAATTTTAATGGCCAGTAGTGTATTTCCGTGAATGCCACTTTCTGGTACCTGCAATTTTTTGCTGCGACTTGTCACAGTTTAAAATCTCAGTTAATGAATTCAGAACTTGTCTCCCTCTGCAACGTTGAAATGCAGTTTCTGTGCCTTACCATCTTAGATGCTAGACTGTGACTAGTCGCAAGTAGCAACTATTGTAATAAATAGCAGAAATCGCATTATAAGATTGGAGAGAGATATTAGTTTCTAAGCAAACTGGTATTTCTGGCCAGGTGATCTGTGTCAATGAAACGGAAGTCAAATGTTCTCGCCTGTAATGTGCAAAACAAATGTTTCAGCAGTTTGTTCTGTGTGGAAGATTCCATTCTTCTCTCTTTAAAACAGTTCCGTATCTCTAAATTTTCTGCCATGTATTTATCGATAAAAACTTTCATTTGCTTAAACATTGATGTTACGCACCTGAAAAGAATGTGATATTCAGATCTTCTAGTTAATTTAAGCACTTGTGCAGTGTTGTAAAAAAAAATCTTGTGAATGCACAACAGGTACTGTTAAACTTCCCGTAAAAGTTGTATATTGGACCACCCTCCCCTCTCCGCCCTTGCATTTTTCGTAGTTTATGTATGATAAATGCACGATGATGAAGTCCCATACTCCGAGGAGCGTAGGAAACGATGCGGGAGACCCGCACCGCTGACTAGGAAAGGTCATAGCGGAAGTTGGTTTGCCATTGCCTTCTTCCGACCGTAATGCGGATGAATGATGATGAAGAAGACAACACAACACTCAATCATCTCGAGGCAGGAAAAATGCCTGGCCCCGCTGGGAATCGAACCCGGGACCCCGTGCGCGGGAAACGAGAACGCTACCGCAAAACCACGAGCTGCGGACGATATATGTATAATATGCATCAAAATACTAGTCGCTGCCTTTTCCACTGTCTAATTGACATTTTCCGATTTTACTCTACAGTTTCAGATTTTCGGACGAAAAATGAGTTAGCTGTATTTAAATTTGGTACGGATGTAAACATTTCGCTACGCCATAGTTCAATGTGTCATATCAACCTCCTTTATTTAGGATTCACATTCGTTGGCGTTACTAACTCTCAACATAGTTTCAATGTAACCTAGACCTTGGGGTAGGCTATACATCCAAAATTTCAGTGCGGCTGCTCCAGTATAACTTTCTAGCCAAACATTTCAGTGCAGATCGCGAGTAAAACACGAAATGGAATTTTTTTTCTCTAACCAAATTAGCCTCTTGGTTCATTTCTTCAACATCTTTGGTGTGACGTCATAAGCGCGTGACTGCGTGTGATATCGCTCTCTAAGTTTTCATATATTTTTAGGTTTCAGATACATATTTTAACGGTTTTTGTGGTAATATTTACTATATAAGTGACTTGTTAGTGGTTTCTTTATTCACCTCCGCCTTTCTTGTGTTGTGAGTGTTTCCTGTCGAACAACTTAACCTCTTACCTGTGTTTACAATTCGCGCTGACCAGTCGCAGCTGTAGCGGTGCATCGAAAGCTAAATACTAATTAATTGTTTGTGTATAGTGGTTTACTTAGGAACTTTAGTAGTTTTCAACCGGTGTTCTTAGTGTTTTCTGGTGAAATAATTTCAGAAGAAATTTTTGGGATCTGTTTTCAGTTTTGTTACTGTGTCATTAGACGTTTGATTTTCTTTCTGTGTTAGTCTCAGTTATATTTGCATTTGGTGTAGATTAATACTGTTAATAATAGTAGTTACTTCCCTTGTAGAGTAAGTTTCTGATTACTGTAGTCAATTTTTTAACATCTTCTTATTGTACTAGCGGAACTTAGATAAAGTAGTTTTCTTGTTTCAATAACAGTAAAATTTTGCCATGAGTGAGAAGTGTGGGCTTTGCCGTAGGTTCGTGAGTAGTGGATTGCGGTGTGAGACTTGTTCGAAGTATTTTCACTGGGGAAAATGCCGTGGGGAAGCCAGTGGGCATTCTGGTGAGATCCTCTCCTGGAACTGCAGGTTATGTAGCAAGAGTAAGTTAACAGAGGAGCAGGAGCGTAAGATCTGTGCCCTTCAGGTGCAGTTGAAAAACGCACAGGAGCAGCTAGATAGGATATGGAGGGAGAAGGGGGTTGGAGAATGGGAGCTGGCTGTTGGCTTTCAGATAGTTTTACTATTGGTGTTTGCAATAGATATGACCAACTGTCGAGTCTAGTGGAGAGGAATCTCTAGTAGCTGTAGACGTAGAAAGCGTGCAGCACACCTCAGCAGTTACAGTGGCTAGGACAGTTGCAAAGTCTAAGAGAAAGAAGAAGGTTCTGCTGTTAGGTAGTTCTCATGGTAGAGGTGTAGGCCAGCAGTTGCAGGAAATGTTGGGGAGTGAATACCAAGTCACCAGCATTGTGAAGCCTAATGCAGGATTGGATCAGGTGACGGTTAACATAGGGGGATTATGTAGGGATCAGGTAGTGATTGTGGGTGGGGCTGGTAATAGTATTGATAGGGATGGAGAGTATGACATAGATGGTGGCCTGGAAAAGATAGCCACTCCGACTGGCAACACGAATGTGCATTTCGTGGAACTGTTTCAGCGTCATGATCGGCCTCATCTTAATACAGCCGTCAAGAGTAATAACATGAGACTTGGGTGTACGCTGATGACAGAAGGCATGAGTCACATTTCGGTGGTGTCGGTGGACTCTATCATCAGGACGGGTTTCACTAGAAATGGCCTGCACCTCAACAGGTATGGAAAGGGGAGGTTGGCAAAGCTCATAGGTGGGGTTGGTGGGATCACTTATGGGAAAATTCCTGTACTAGTGGGTGTTAGAGCTGCACCTTTTTTAGATGGAAGTGAGCTAATAGGTACTCCTGCTTAAGGGAAGTCTCTCTAACAATGAAACCACTTTCGACAAAGCTTAGGTATCTGAGTAATCAGGGAATTAGTATATTTCATCAAAATATACAAGCTATTAGAGATAAAGTTAGTGAACTGCTTATAGATGTTGACTCTGAAATTATTGGTATATCTGAGCACTTCTTAAATAAGGACATAATTCAGAGGCTTCCTTTACCAGGATACAGGTTGGCTGGCAACTTTTCTAGGAGCTCTTTGCGGTGTGGGGGAAGTAGCCATGTATGTGAAAAACGGTATCCCATTTGAGTCAATTGATGTTTAAAAGTACTGCACTGAAAAGGTGTTTGAATGTTGTGCAGGTGTGGTGAAATTTGTTGGAGTTTAACTTCTATCTGTTGTTATTTGTAGATCCCCAGTCTCCGATTTCACAACATTTTTGCTAAAGGTATAGGAGGTACTTGGTTCACTTTATAGGAAATACAAAAAGTTAGTTATATGTGGTGACTTCAATATTAATTGTATAAGTGATTGTGCAAGGGAAAGGATGCTGGTAGACGTCTTTAATTCACATAATCTTATGCAAACCGTATTCTTTCCAACGAGAGTGGAAGGGAACAGTAGAGCAACCATAGACAAAATTTTTGTTCATTCCTCATTACTAGAAGGGCATTCTGTTAGCAAAAAAGTGAATGGCCTTTCAGATCATGATGCACAAATTTTAACTCTATCAGATTTTGTGCTGCAACATATGTTAAATACAGTTATTAACTTTTTAGGAAAGCTGATCCAGTTGTTGTAGAGACCTTTGTAAACCTTATCAAGGAAAAAGAGTGGCAAGATGTTTATAGCGCTGATACAGTAGACGATAAATATAATGCTTTCCTCAAGACTTTTCTCGTGCTATTTAAAAGTTGCTTTCCGTTAGAACGTTCAAAACAGGGTACTAGCGCAAAGAGGCAGCCTGGGTGGCTGACTAGAGGGATAAGAATATCCTGTAGAACAAAGTGTAAATTATATCAAAACGTTAGAAACAGTCAAAATCTAAATGCAGCAGCCCATTACAAAAAGTATTGTAAGGTGCTTAAAAAAGCAATTAGGAAGGCAAAAAGTGTGTGGTATTGCTAAGTCTCAGGATAAAATTAAAACTATATGGGCAGTCGTAAAGGAAGTGGCTGGCCTGCTGAGACAGGTCGTGGATATAGAATCGGTGTGTAGTGGTAATGTCAGTGTTACTGATAAGTCGCATATATGTACAGTATTTAATAATCACTTTCTGAATATAGCAGGTGAACTAAATAGAAACCAACTGCCAACAGGGAATCATATAGCACCTGTAGAAGACAATGCTCCGAGACTATTACCTGTAATGCTCCTCCATGATACTGACAAGAGGGAAATTGAGTTAATAACTAAATCACTGAAGACCAAGAACTCTCGCGGATATGACGGGGTATCTAGGAGAATACTGTTGTTCTATGTATGTTAGTCAAGTAGTTAGCCATATCTGTAACTTTTCCTTTAGGAGTGGTCGCTTTCCTGACCGATTAAAGTACTCGGTAGTGCAGCCACTTTATAAAAAGGGAGACAGGGATAATGTCGACAATTATAAAGCTATTTCTACGACATCGTTGTTTGCTAAAGTTATCGAGAAGGTTGTATATACAAGGTTACTGGGGCATTTAAATTCACATAATTTGCTGTCAAATGTACAGTTTGGTTTTAGAAACGGTTTAACAACTGAAAATGCTATATTCTCTTTTCTCTGTGAGGTTTATTAAATAAAAGGTTGCGAACGCTAGGTATTTTCTTTGTTTTAACGAAGACTTTTGACTGTGTTGACCACAAAATATTACTGCAGAAGTTGGACCATTATGGAGTAAGGGGAGTAGCTTACAATTGGTTCTCCTCTTACTTTAACAACAGAAAGCAGAAGGTAATTCTCCGCAATATTGAGAGTGGTAGTGATGTTCAGTCCCAATAGGGCACTTTTAAGTGGGGCGTTCCCTAAGGGTCGGTGCTGGGGCCACTGCTGTTTCTTATTTATATAAATGATATGCCTTCTAGCATTACAGGTGATTGAAAAATATTTATGTTTCCTGATGACACCAGCTTGGTAGTGAAGGATCTTGTGTGTAATATTGAAACATTATCAAATAATGTAGTTCATGAAATATGTTCGTGGCTTGTGGAAAATAAATTGATGCTAAATCACAGTAAGACTCAGTTTTTACATTTTCTAACTCACAATTCAACAAGAACTGATATTTAGATCAGACAGAATTGGGTTATTAAAAGCGAGACGGAACAGTTCAAGTTCCTAGGCGTTTGGATAGATAGCAAGCAGTTGTGGAAAGCCCATGTTCAGGGTCTTGTTCGGAAACTAAATGCTGATTTATTTACCATTATAACAGTATTTGACATAAGTGACAGTTCAACACGAAAAGTAGTCGACTTCCCATATTTTCATACGCTTATGTCATATGGTATTATTTTTTGGGGTAATTCTTCTGATTCAAAAAGGGTATTTCTGGCTCAAAAACGGGCTGTTCGAGCTATATGTGGTGTAAGTTCGAGAACCTCTTGTCGACCCCTATTCAATAGTCTGGGAATTTTGACATTGCCCTCACAGTATAAATTTTCTTTAATGTCGTTTGTTGTTAGCAATATTAGTTTATTCCCAAGAGTTACCAGCTTTCACTCAGTTAATATTAGGCAGAAATCAAATCTGCATGTGGAATGCACTTCCTTGACTCTTGTTCAGAAAGGAGTGCACTATTCTGCTGCATCCATTTTCAATAAGCTACCACAAGAACTAGAAAATCTTATTAGTAGCCCAGACGTGTTAGTCTAAACTGAAGAGTTTCCTCATGGTTCACTCCTTCTATTCTGTCGAGGAGCTCCTGGAAGAGCTGAAAAATTAAGCAAATTCCAGTGTTACATTGTTGATTTTCTTTATTTAATCTTACGAATTGTCGCGTGAATACGTTTCTTGTATTTCATTTTATCTGTTTCTACTATCGTGTTATAATTTCATGTATTGACTCGTTCCATGACCATGGAGACTTCTCCTTGATTTGGTCCCACGGAACAATAAATAAATCGGCGTGAGATACAGGCTTCATAGAACGAAGCACCGACCTCGATCAGCAGATCGCACAAGACGTTGAAAGTTAAATCTTAGCTTTAGTTGAAATTTCTGGTTGCGACTAGTCACTGAAAACGCAGCGAGACTTCATTTTCGATAGTGTGACACAATCTTCTTAGAAAAATGTACGAGCTCCAGTCAACCGATGGCACATGGCGTTGAATAATAAATGCCACTTTTAGTCATTTCTTGTTCTGACTTTTAATTGTCTGGAACCGCGCCCAGACCCTGCAAAGTTGATATTGTGAAAACTGCGACTTCTCGATCACTGTGATTTGTGACAGATACATGATATCTTGTCCAACTCTAGTAGTAACATCTGTCACCCAATCACGAACTCGAATTTTCAACAGTAAACAAAAGCGCTGCAGAATCCTTAGATATCCGTAAATGTTTATACTTATCCATTACGGATATTTTAGAACCGTGACTCTATATAGAATGTAATTAAGATATACACAACTGCAACCAGTCACTTTTATGAATAATTATGTTTCATTCCATGTACCGGTTTTTTAACTTTTCAGGTTCATCTTCAGATGGTTTCAGGAAGTTACACCATTATTGCTAGCTTAATGCTGGGTGCTGACTTGCGACAGTATAGGCGGCGTTTATCGCTTAGGGTCCATCTGTCTGCCTCCATTTTGATGTCAGGTTGTTTTATCACTACACACATTTCCACACCAACTATATTAATTACAAATGGTTCAAATGGCTCTGAGCACAATGGGACTTAACAGCTATGGTCATCAGTCCCCTAGAACTTAGAACAACTTAAACCTAACTAACCTAAGGACAGCACACAACACCCCGTCATCAGGAGGCAGAGAAAATCCCTCACCCCGCCGGGAATCGAACCCGGGAACCCATGCGTGGGAAGCGAGGACGCTACCGCACTATATTAATTACACTCTGCCCGCGAGACTTCTCCATTCTACGAGTCGGGGCTTGGAATGTGAGAAGTTTTAACGTGGGCAGTAAACCAGAAAATCTGAAAAGGGAAATGGTAAGCCTCAGTCTAGATGTAGCGGGGGCCGGTGAAGTGAAATGGAAAAAAAGACGAGGATTTCTGGTCAGTTGAGTTCCTGTAATATCAGCAGCAGCAGAAACTAGCATAACTGGAGCAGGGTTCGTTGTGAACAGGTGGGTGAGTCACTGTGAACAGTTCAGTGATAGCGTCGCTCTCGTCAGAATCGATACAACCAACAATGGGAACGATGTTTCGGCTGTACGTTCCGGCATCTCAAGCCGAAGGCGAAGAGACAAAGACAATACACGAGGACAGTGAAAGAGTAATTCGGTACAGAAATGGAGATGAAAATCTAATAGTCATGGGGGTTTGGAATGGGTTTGCGGGAGAAGGTATAGAAGAAAGGGTTACAGGAGAATATGGGATTTGTAATAGGAATGAGAGAGGAGTAAGACTTCTTGAGTTCTGTAATACACTCCTGGAAATGGAAAAAAGAACACATTGACACCGGTGTGTCAGACCCACCATACTTGCTCCGGACACTGCGGGAGGGCTGTACAAGCAATGATCACACGCACGGCACAGCGGACACAACAGGAACCGCGGTGTTGGCCGTCGAATGGCGCTAGCTGCGCAGCATTTGTGCACAGCCGCCGTCAGTGTCAGCCAGTTTGCCGTGGCATACGGAGCTCCATCGCAGTCTTTAACACTGGTAGCATGCCGCGACAGCGTGGACGTGAACCGTATGTGCAGTTGATGGACTTTGAGAGAGGGCGTATAGTGGGCATGCGGGAGGCCGGGTGGACGTACCGCCGAATTGCTCAACACGTGGGGCGTGAGGTCTCCACAGTACATCGATGTTGTCGCCAGTGGTCGGCGGAAGGTGCACGTGCCCGTCGACCTGGGACCGGACCGCAGCGACGCACGGATGCACGCCAAGACCGTAGGATCCTACGCAGTGCCGTAGGGGACCGCACCGCCACTTCCCAGCAAATTAGGGACACTGTGGCTCCTGGGATATCGGAGAGGACCATTCGCAACCGTCTCCATGAAGCTGGGCTACGGTCCCGCACACCGTTAGGCCGTCTTCCACTCACACCCCAACATCGTGCAGCCCGAGTCCAGTGGTGTCGCGACAGGCGTGAATGGAGGGACAAATGGAGACGTGTCGTCTTCAGCGATGAGATTCGCTTGTGCCTTGGTGCCAATGATGGTCGTATGCGTGTTTGGCGCCATGCAGGTGAGCGCCACAATCAGGACTGCATACGACCGAGGCACACAGGGCCAACACCAGGCATCATGGTGTGGAGAGCGATCTCCTACACTGGCCGTACACCTCTGGTGGTCGTCGAGGGGACACTGAATAGTGCACGGTACATCCAAACCGTCATCGAACCCATCGTTCTACCATTCCTAGACCGGCAAGGGAACTTGCTGTTCCAACAGGACAATGCACGCCCGCATGTATCCCGTGCACCCAACGTGCTCTAGAAGGTGTAAGTCAACTACCCTGGCCAGCAAGATCTCCGGATCTGTCCCCCATTGAGCATGTTTGGGACTGGATGAAGCGTCGTCTCACGCGGTCTGCACGTCCAGCACGAACGCTGGTCCAACTGAGGCGCCAGGTGGAAATGGCATGGCAAGCCGTTCCACAGGACTACATCCAGCGTCTCTACGATCGTCTCCATGGGAGAATAGCAGCCTGTATTGCTGCGAAAGGTGGATGTACACTGTACTAGTGCCGACATTGTGCATGCTCTGTTGCCTGTGTCTATGTGCCTGTGGTTCTGTCAGTGTGATCGTGTGATGTATCTGACCCCAAGAATATGTCAATAATGTTTCCCCTTCCTGGGACAATGAATTCACGGTGTTCTTATTTCAATTTCCAGGAGTGTATATTTCAGCTAGTAATAGCGAATATTCTGTTCAAGAATCACAAGAGGAGGAGGTATACTTGGAAAAGGTTCCAGTTAGATTACATCATGGTCGGGTAGAGATTTGGAAATCAGATACTAGATTGTAATGCGTATCCACGAGTATTTGTAGACTTAGATCACAATTTAGTAGTGATGGAAAGTACTCTGAAGTGTAAGAGACTAGTCAGGCAGAATAAATACCCAAGGGTGTGAGATACAGAAGTAGAAAGGAACGAAGAGATGTGCATGAAGGCTATAGATACTGCGATAATGAATAGCTCAGCAGGCATGGACAACTATAAGAATGGCAGCCACAGAAGATGGAAAGAAAACCATAGGTACAAAGAGGGTAAATGCAAAGAAACCACGGATAATAGGCGAAATACTTCAGTTAATCGATGAAAGAAAGGGTTACAAAAATGTTCGGGAAATTCAAGAATACAGAAATACAAGTAACTTAGGAGTGAAATAAATCGGAAGTGCAGGGAAGCTAAGGTGAAATGGCTGTATGAAAAATGTGAAGAAATCAGAAAATAAATGATGGTCGGAAGGACTGACACAGCATACAGAAAAGTCGAAACAACCTTCAGTGAAAGTAAATGTAAGGGTGGCAACATCATAAGTGCAATGAGAATACCACTGTTAAATGCAGTGGAGAGGACAGATGGCTGGAAAGAGTACACTGAAGGCCTTTATGACGGGTAAAACTTGTCTTATGAAGTGATAGATACCATTTTGAACAGCTGTTGTAAATATAGCGGGTTGTGAAATTTATGCAGGTAAATACAATTCACTATTTCTGTGCCATAGATATATGTCTTCCGGTGTCTCTGACATCACGTTACTTGCGCCGTTGACAGTCTATCAACAGAGGAACTTATCTGAGGTATTGAGGAGTATTCAACGGGAATTATGTACGTCATGATAAGCATTCGAAAGTTCGGACCCTTAGATTGAACGCTGCGCGAGGGTAAGACAGAACTAATTGACTTTCACGTGTACCTTTAGAGTCCGTCGTTTCCGAGGGTCCCTTACCTCAAACTAATATATTTACCCTTCAACATCCTTGAAAATTTTTATCATTTTCGTGGAGACACCCGGTACATCTATTCTAACTCTGCTACATTTTTATCCTAACTATCTCGACGAGCCTTCCTTGCTGCCGATTCAGCTTTATTCTTATCTGTGGTGTCTGGTTTCTTTAACAATATTTTCACTATAAGTAATTAATAACAATTTTAATTGTTATCAGTCAAATGATATGGCTGTAAGTTGAACAAATTTCTTTATAGACTGTCTGCAGAGTCCATGCTGATAGAAGCTAACTTCTGAATTCTCTCACGTTTCCACGTTGTTTCATCTTAGTGATTGGATTCCATATAACGGATTGCACATTCACACCACTTCTCTGCCACGAGAAGTGAGAGGTAAAGGGCCCACATTGATAACCTCATACCCATTCTACACCAGGTGCAGAGCTCCAAAGCAGCCAGTGTGCTCTTTTGATTGGGTGACTAATATTTTGTACGGTGATCCTGCCTTGAAGATAATTTACATCTACATCTAGGCTCGTAATGCGCAAGCTACCATGCCGTGAATGGCGGAGGGTACTTTGTACCACTACTAGTCGTCTCATTTCCTGTTCTTCTTTCAAATGGAACGTGGGAAAAACGACTCCGTTTGAGTCCTCTCCTCTTCTTCATCTTGCGACGTCGACTTGTATACCCAACCTACCGTTGTCGGTGTTGGTTTCCCGTGAATTTTGATGAGTATATTGAGCAGGTAATTCAGTATTAAATAGCAGACGAAAATCTAATAATCATAAGGGACTGGACTGCAGTTGTAGGGAAGGAGCAGAAGAAAAGTACGGGCTTGGGACAAGGAACGAAAGCGGAGAAAGACTAATTGAGTTCTGGAATTAGTTTCAGCTAGTAGCAGCGAATACTCTGTTCAAGAATCACAAGGGGAGGAGATACAGTTGGAAAAGGCCGCGGGGATACGAGAGGTTTCAGTTAGATTACATCACGGTCAGGCGGAGTTTCGAAAATTAGATCTTAGATTGTAAGGCGTAGCCAGGAGCAGATGTGGACTCAGATTACGTTTTAGTAACAATGAAAATTAGGTTGAAGTTTAAGAGAGTAATCAGGAAGAGTCAGTGCACAAGGAAGTGGGGTAGGGTGTTACTAAGGAATGGAGAGTTACGCTTTATGTCCTCTGAGGCTATAGATGCTACGATAAGGGACAGCTCGGTAGGCAGTTCAGAAGAAATGGAATGGACATCCCTAAAAACTGGAATCGCAGAAGCTGGAAACAAAAACATGAGTACAAGGTAGGTAAGTACGAGGAGACCATGGGTAACAGAACAAATATCAGTTGATCGTTGAAAGAATGAAGTAAAAAAAATGCTCAGGAAAATGCACGAATACAGAAATACAAGTCGCTTAGGAATAAACTAATAGGAGGTGCAGGGAAGATAAGGCGAGACGTGCATGGATAATGTGAAGAAATCGAAAAGGACATTAGTCGGATGGACTGACTCAGCTAATAAAAAAGTCGAAACAGCATTTCGTGAAATTAAAAGCGATGGTGGTAACATTAAGAGTGCAGTGGAAATTCCATTGCTAAATGCAGAGGAGAGATTCATACGTCGAAAGAGTACACTGAAAGCCTCTATGAGGGGTAAGGCCTCTCTGATGTGACACAAGAAAAAAGAAGGGTCAATATGGAGAAGACAGAGGATCAAGAATAAGAATCAGAATTTGAAAGAGCTTTGGAGGACATAAGATCAAATAAGGCAGCAGGGATATATAACATTCCCTCAGAATTTCTGAAATCATTGGTGGACGTGGCAACAAACAGACTATTCACGTTGGTGTGTAGAATGTTTGAGTCTGGCGATATATCATCTGACTTTCGGTATAACACTATCCACACAATTCTGAAAACTGCAGGAGCTGTCAAGTTGCTGACAAGAAAAATATACAGAAGAATGGAAAAGAAAATTGAGGATGTGCTAGACGACTATTAGTTTGGCTTTAGGAAAGGTGAAGGCACCAGAGTGGCAGTTCTAGCGTAGTAACACTAAAGAAAAATTGAGACACTTTCGTAGGACAGGTGGTCCTGAAGAAAGAGACTAAGAGAAAAATGTGAGTACAAGAGCCATGGGGAAACAATAAGAGTGGTAGCCCAATAACGAAGTGTTCGTATTGCGAAGAGTATAAAACAGGCATGTAGCCTTGCCCCTACTGTTGAGTCGAAACATCTAAGAAGCAATGACGGAAATAAAAGAAATGTTCCGGGGTGCAGTTAAAATTCAAGGTGAAAAGATATCAATGATAAGATTCTCTGATGTCATTGCTGTCCTCAGTAAAAGTGAAGAAGAATTACAGGATGTGTTGAATGGAATGAACAGTCTAATGAGTAGAGAATATGGGTTAATAAGAAGTAGCAGAAATGAGAACAGCGAGAAATTTAACATCAAGGTTGGTGATACTGAAGTAATGCAGTTAAGGAATTCTGCAACCTAAGAAGCAAGAAGGACATAAAACGCAGAATAGCACTGACAAAAAGGCGATTCCTGACCAAGAGTACACTTGTCAAATATAGACCTTACTTTGAGGAAGAAGTTTGTGAGAATGTAGGTTTGGAGCGCAGTACTATATGGTAGTCAAAACATGTTCTGTGTGCAAACAGGAACAGGGGAGAATCGAAGCATTTGTCTGATAATGTGATGAATGAAAAGGTCCTCCACAGAATCGGCGAGGTAAAGAATATTTGAAAACACTAACAAAAAGAAGGTACAGGACGGTAGGACATATGATAATATATCAGGAAATAACTTCCATCATCACTAGATGAAGTTGTAGGTGGTAAAAACTGTACAGGCAGAAAGATTGGAATGTATCCAGCAAATAACTGAGGATGTAAGATGTAAGTGGTGCTCTGAGGTGAAGCAGTTGTCACAGAAGAGAAATTCATGGCGAGCTGCATAAAACTAGTCAGAAGACCGATGACTGAAAAAAACCATAAATGTATGTTCCGAGAGCCTATCAGTGAAAAGATTCCTTAAAAAATGCTGGTCCCTTTCCATGTGTTTTGCTTCAGGTGGTTAACCAGTAACACCTTGCCTACCGTTTTGCGCTGAGAAAACAAATCTCAGTACCTCTCTGTCTCTCTCTGTGTCCACTGATGTGAGATGCCTTTAGTACAGTCTACCTTCTCTAACTTCCAGTTCACTGACACTAGCCAGACCTAACGTTTGGCAGTATCCACACCTTCAAAGCTGTCCCAAACAGTGGGCTCTGTGTCAGGTTTCTAGATGTTATCTTCAGTATCTGGCGCCTACCAAAGGAACACAGCCTTCTATGTTTGTGCACAATAATGGTTTTCCTGGACCTTGTTAAAATGGTATTTCTGATCTTACCACTCTAGCGGCACCACCGTTTAGGACAGGGAAAGTATACATCATTCTTTCCATTGTCATTCACAGTAGTACAATTACTGCAGCTAGGCGAGGATGATCCCAATATGTAAGAGGAATGAACATGGAGAAGTAATAAGGGGACAAGGCGCTAGTACTTATGCTTTTGCGTTGTTGCGAAGAGAGCGCCGCCATGTTAAATGTCGCAAAAAATTATCAGAACATTGTTTACAATTGCTTCTTGTCCTTAATTTCCGTCGAGTGCGCGCTTCATCTGTATCAAACAAAAAAATTTTACAGTGCTTTCTTCATTAGGACAGTATCAGGAGAGACATTTTCAGACGTCTTCTGGTCTTAAATACATACTTATCCAGTAATATGATGCATTTCATATCTTGAACATAACTTTACTTTTATTATACTTTTCGAATAACTAAGAAGATAAGTATGTGATGTGAAAAGACTGCTTTCTTAATCCAGCTTTTTCCTTAATACCGGCTGACAAAACTGACGTTCACTCTATGTCCTGTTCCCGAATATCGTGAAAGCATGTTTTGGTACATGTAGTTTGGAGTCATAGAAAATCTAAAGTCAAATGACCGAAGTAAAACCACTAAAGTAGAAGTAAACAACTAAACCAATTTCCAGTTATTTAAAAGAGAATATTGCTTGAATGAGTCACCTTGTTGATGAAATATTGTTACTTTCCACTTTAGACTATAATCGAAATGATCAGTACACTCGTAAACGACGCAAGCTGGCATTTGTGACGAACACACGTTTACCAGAACCGCGGACGTCGGTTTCAATTTTGTGACGTCATGGCAAGTCCCCTTATTATGCTTTAATTATTTCATCATATTAGATGATTCAGGAAAGCCTGCAACTATGTTATTCATGATTTAAATTATGTAAACTGCATCAGTTGCTTATTTTTTATGCTCAGCACAATGGGTTTCGAGAATTTATTCTCGTTTCAAGTACATCTGTGCGTTTGTTGACAGGAATATATAGTTTTCTGGCTCCTTTGCGTCTTTTTTGAAGTTAGAAGGTGATGTGCTTGCTTCATTATACAGAACGTTACAGAAAAGCAAATCATCACTTACACGGTTTGCTTAAAAAACACGCTACAAGGACAAGTAGTAGCATTTACACTGTTTGTTTACAAAATATGCTACAGGGATATGTTTTGGAAGCAAATAGTGTAAGTGACGAATTGCTTGTGTGTGATATTCTGTATAATGAAGGAAGCACAATACTTTCTAGCTGCTAAAAGACAAAAGAGAGGCTGAAAACCCCAAGTGGAAACATCACAAAACATGTAATTTCTTAGACTTTCCCAGCGATTTGATGACATCTCGTGGAAATCGGGTTTTCTGCCGGATATCAGCGTCTTCCAAACACGATATTTCGACGTCATTACTTGACGTCTTCATCAGGTGTTCCCTGAGACTGGCTGCTTGCTGGATCGGGTCGCATATTTCTACCTGCCCGGTGCTGGTGTTCTGTTTGCCGTTCCCTAGTCGGTCCGTGCCAGCAAGTCGCGCTATCCTGCCGCTCTGTGTGTTCTCTATTCCGCCCGCGCCCGCTCTGGCCGACTCTATCTGCGGTGGTGGTCTCCTGGTGTTCCCTCTTCGGTCCGCGCCCGCGAGTGGCGCTCCCCTGTCGCTCTGGACGTTCCCTATCTACCGGGAGTGGCAGAGGACAAGAAATGCGGACACCAAGCGACTCCTCTACCGGATGCGTCGGGACATCCGGGCCGCCATTGACAACCATCGCAATCGCGACTGGAATAACAAGGTCGCCACCCTCTGTCTTGACGACGGCACGGCCTGGCAGACGACGAAGCGTTTCCTACGCCTCACGCAACGTATCCCTCCGCTGCATGGTCAGGCTGTCTGCGAACCAGCTGCGAAGGCTGATGCCCTCGCAGACGTCTCTGAGGCTGCGTTTACGCCGATCGAAGACCCGACCGACGCTGTCCACGACGACCTGGTTGCTGACCGGCTCCCACGCTACTTGGAGGCACGCGACGATGAAGACGTCATTGAAGAGACGACGGCGGAGGAGATGTCGTACACCCTGGGTGCCAAGAACCCCAGGAAAGCTGCGTGCCCAGACGAAGTTTCCAACGCCCTACTCCAGAAGTTGCCGCTGGTGGTTGTCACTCATCTCGCTGACGTCTTTAATGTATTCCTCCGGTCCTGCAGTTTTCCTCAGTCCTGGAAGCATGCAGATATCGTGGCGATTCCGATGATGGGGAAGGATCTGTGTCAGCCCGCAAACTACAGACCTACTAGTGTACTGTCGGCCGTCTCCAAGGTCTTTGAAAGGGTGTACATCAGGCGGCTCCAGCGCCACGTTGACGAGGAAGGCCTCCTGCCCTAAGAGCAGTTCGGCTTTCGCAGGGGCCACTCGGCAGTTCACCAACTCCTTCGGCTAGTGGAAGATGCGTTCATCGCCCTCGAGCAGCGCGAGTTCTTCGGCTTTGGTGTTCCTGGACGTGTCGCGTGCTTTCGACAGTGTGTGGCACCGCGGCTTCTTATTCAAACTTTTTGAACTTGGGGTCCCGACGTCGAACGTCCAACTCATCCGTTCCTATCTTGCCGATAGAACCTTCCATGTCTGGGCCGCTCATGGCTTGTCCTCCGTCCGCCGCATCAACGACGGTGTGCCACAGGGCTCGGTCTTGGGGCCACTCCTGTACTCACTGTACACTTCTGATGCGCTGAATATCGACCGTGTGCAGCTCTCCCTGTACGCAGATGACACGGCTCTACATACGAGGAGCCTCAACGCCGCCGTCTGCAACTCGCCGTTGAAACCCTGGCAGCCTGGGCCGTCAAGTGGCGTCTACACTTCAATGGGGCCAAGACGCAGTTCCTGATCGTCGCCAGGCGACTCGTTCCTGCAGGTCTGCAACCGCTCACCGTCGGTGGCAGCCCTGGACCGTGGCGTCCATTGGCGCATTACCTAGGCGTCACCATCGACCGCCGACTCACGTGGGTTCCGCACATCCACGAAGTGAAGGCCAAAGTGCGGAGCCGGCTCCGCATCTTGTACCTGGTGCTGAACCCCGGCTCCCAACTACCACCGCGGCTGGGTATCACTCTCTACAAGGCGCTGGTCCGCCCTGTCCTCCAATACGCCGCCGTCGTCTGGGGGAACGCCGCCGGCACGAACCTGAAGAAGCTGGAGACACTGCAGAATCGTGTCATTCGGGTGGCCTTAGCCCTGCCTTACGATTTCCCCACCGCTCATCTACACGACATCGCGGAAGTACCTCTGCTCCGTGACCTCTTCCAGGCGACAGATCGCACCTTTTACGAACGTGCTAACCGGTCACACAACGCCCAAATCGGGACGCTGGGCCGCAAACTGCCGCGCAGCGTCACCACCCTCTTGCTACACCTGCTCGCTGCAGAACTGTGCTGAGGAGACACCCAAGAACACAATCTGCATGTGAAGAAGCATTACATCGGCATGCATGGGTGGCAAAGCAATAACTGCTGTGAACTCCATCACACATCGGAGGACAAGTTATCTCCGAGCAGATCCACGTGAGGACGTTCCCTGTTACGTTCGCGCACGCTCTGGCCCCCTCCAACTGCGGTCGTGGCCTCCTGGTGTTCCCGCCTCGGTCCGCACTCGGGAGTGGCGCTCCCCTGCCGCTCTGGACGTTCCCTATTCCGTCCGCGCCCGCTCGGGCCACCTCCGACTTCGTCTGAGGCTTCCTGGTGTTCCCTTCTTGGTTTTGTGCCCGCAGTGTGCGGATGTCTGAGGCTCGTTATTGGTGTTGGAAACATATTTTCTCTGGTATTGCTTCAGCAGTTCAAATGCCGGGTTCCATGCAGTGCTTACCTGGTATCCTGCTTCCCGGTTAATCAGGTTTGTGCCATCTTTATCTCTATAGATTCTGTGATGACACTATCCCAGAACCTGGGTGTCTGGAGCATGACCTTTGTGTTCTCATAATCCATGGAATGTTCCAACTCTAGGCAGTGTTCTGCTATTGAGGATTTGTGGCCTGCCTTAGCCTGGTATGTCGCTGGTGTTCCTTACATCTGATTTCCACCATTCTAGTCGTTTGGCCAATGTAGGACATACCACATTCACAAGGAATATTGTAAATTCCAGGCTTCCTTAAGGCCAGGTCATCTTCGATTGTTCTAATTAAGCCCTGATTTTGCTAGGTGGGCAGAAGACACTCTTGATGTTATGTTTCATTAGTATTCTGCTGATCTTGGCAGAAACAGGCCTGGCATACGGTAAAAATGCCAGCTTCTTCATTTCTTCTTCTTGCTCGTTCTCTGGTGTATCCGGACGTCAGGCGGTATGTAGCGCTCTGCGGTTGTCCCTGGATTAGGATGTGCTATTAGCAAACACCTTTTGAAGATGTTCAAGTTCCCCTGCCAGGCTGTCAGTCAGTCAGTGCCTTGGCTCAGTGTACGAGTGTTCTAAGCACCCTGGTCTTTTGTGCTGGGTGGTGGCAGTTGTCGGCCTGTAGGCATATGTCTGTGTGTGTTGGCTTTCGGTCCACACTGTGGCTGAAGGTGCCATCCGCCTTCTTCTTCACCAGGACATCCAGAAACGGAAGCTGACCGTCCTTTTCTAGTTCCATGGTGACTTTAATATTGGGATGCCTTTAGTTCAGGTGGTCCAGGAAGTCTTCCAGTTTTTCGCGACCATGGGGCCAAATGACAAATGTGTAATCAACGTATCTCAGGAAGCTTGTTGGCTGGTAAGTGGCAGTTGTAAGAGCCTCGTCCTCTAACTTCTCCATAAACAGGTTGGCCACTACTGGTGAGAAGGGGCTACCCATCGCCACGCCTTCAGTCTGTTCATAGAATTCACCTCCACATAGGAAGTAAGTCGATGTTAGAATATGCTTCAAACAGATCCAGCACAGCTTCATCAAACTTCTCACTGATTAAATCAAGCATGTCCTTTAGGTACACTCTGGTGAACAGGGACACCACGTCAAAACTGACCATTAAGTCAGCATCAGAGAAGTGTAGGTTTTTAAGACGTTCCACAAAGTCCCGTGAGTTGCAGATGTGGTAGGCACACTTCGTTACATATGGTGCCAACATTTTCTTGAGATATGTTGCAGCTGGGTAGGTGGCTGCCCCAATATTGTTCACAATAGATCGTAGTGGTACACCCTCTTTGTGGATTTTACGTAGTCCATAGTCTGGGTGGTACTGGTGCCTTGGATTTCAGTTGTTTGATAACTTTCTTAGGCCAGCCAGTTTCCTTCATCAGAGACTTGGTTTATCTGTCCACCCTGTCAATTGGATCCTGCTCTAGTGGTGTGTAAGCCGGGTCCTCCAGAAGTCGCCGGATCTTCAGGTCATAGTCACCTTTCTGCAGTATGACTGTGGAGTTCCCTTTGTCTGCTGGTAAGACCACTATGTCGTCATCTTATCGTAATCTCCTGAGGGCCATCCTCTCGTCTCTTGAGATGTTAGACTTAGGTGGCCTGGCCCTGTTAAGGGCTCTGCATGTCTCTCTCCGAATCTCTTCAGCCGTACTTGAGGGTAGTGTGTTGATGACTTGTTCCACAGAGCTGATGAAATTGGCTACCGGTAGATCTCTAGGAGTGACAGTGAAATTTAGGCCCCTGCCAACAACCTTCAGAGTAGCTTCATCCAGTGTTGTGTCACTCAAATTTTGAACCTGGCGAGTGTCATGATTTTGTTGCACTCTGCTGTTCAGGCGTTCAAATTTTGCCAATTGTCGGGCTGTCGCTTTATTCTTAATGCATTCTGCTAGTGACCAAGACACTCCATCAACTCTGTCCCAATCCTCTTGTGCTAGTTTGGCAGCCATGTACAGATGTAGATGTAACAGCTCCCTGGACGTGACATCAAGTTTATGGCGGATGTCACGGACTCTTTCTCTCACCAGAGCTACCCTGGCTTGGTGCTTGATCCTGTTGGCCGCCCTAGACGTAATGTGATGTTTGATTTTTGCAAATACAGGCACGACATCTCCATCTGTGCACCTGAGGGGGAAGTTGAGTCAGCCCATCATCCTCTCTCTGTGCTGTCGCAGCTTCTCCAGTTTTTTCATATTGCAGTACATTTCCTCCCCGTAGAGTCTCGTCAAACAGGACACCAGGCACCGGGCAGGCATAAATATGCGACCTGATCCAGCAAGCAGCCAGTCTCAGGGAACACCTGATGAAGGCGACAAGTAATGACATCGAAATATTCATGTAACCAAATACATAATTTCATTTGAAAATGAAAATAAATTCTCAAAACGAGTTGTGCTAAGCATAAAACAATAAAAAATATTTTCATTATTGAACCGTGAATTTACTTTCAAAATCTTTTCTTAAAGAATTTACTTTATTTACTAGTGACTAGTGATTCATCAAGAACATTAAAACATTTAATCACATTATATGAGCGTGAAAGTAGTTGCCAGTGGGTAACTGCTGAAAACAAATCTCTTTCAATGACTTAAAATTATATTCAGAAAGTTACAATTTATTCAGAGGCAGAAATAACATTTTTTTATTTTTTTTACAGTATTTACTTTCGGGCTGAGAATCTTGCCATCCCCTTTTAACACGGCCGTAGCCACGACCAACATGCTTCCTGAGATACGTTGATGACACATTTGTCATTTGGCTCCACAGTCGAGAAAAACTGGAAGACTTCCTGGACCAGCTGAACTCAAGGCATCCGAATATTAAAGTCACCATGGAGCTAGAAAAGGACGGTCAGATTCCGTTTCTGGATGTCCTGTTGAAGATGGCGGATTTCACCTTCAGCCACAGTGTGTACCGAAAGCCGACACACACAGACTTATACCTACAGGCCGACAGATGCCACCACCCAGCACAAAAGACCAGGGTGCTTAGAACACTCGTACACCGAGTCAAGACACTGACTGACTCTGATAGTCTGGCAGGGGAACTTGAACATCATCAAAAAGTGTTTGCTAACAACGGATTCTCATCCAGAGACATCCGCAGAGCGCTACATCACGCCAGATGTCCGGATAAACCAGAGATCGAGCAAGAAGAAGAAATGAAGAAGCTGGCATTTTTACCGTATGCCAGGCCTGTTTGTGCCAAGATCAGCAGAATACTAATGAAACATAACATCAAGAGTTTCTTCTGACCACCTAGCAAAATCAGGGCTTAATTGGAACAATCAAAGATGACCTGGCATTAAGGAAGCCTGGCATTTACAGTATTCCTTGTGAATGTGGTATGTCCTACATTGGCCAAACGACTAGAATGGTGGAAATCAGATGTAAGGAACACCAGCGCCATACCAGGCTAAGGCAGGCCACAAAATCCGCCATAGCAGAACACTGCCTAGAGTTGGAACATTCTACGGATTATTAGAACACCAAGGTCATGGTCCAAACACCCAGGTTCTGGGATAGTGTCATCACAGAATCTATAGAGATAAAGATGGCAAAAACCTGATTAACCGTGAAGCAGGATACCAGGTAAGCACTGCATGGAACCCGGCATTTGAACTGCTGAAGCAATACCGAAGAAAATATGTTTCCAACACCAACAACGAGCCTCAGACATCCGCACACTGCGGGCGCGAACCAAGAAGGGAACACCAGTAAGCGTCAGCTGCAGTCGGAGACGGCCAGAGTGGGCGCGGTCGGAATAGGGAACGTCCGACTCCGACTCCGATACTGTCGTGCCTACCTGAGGCACGTGTGTGGGCGGGGTAAGCACTTGTGTGATGTGCCTGCAGAACCTGAAATAAGTGTTTTTGAAAAGACATCCTAACCGTTGTTGGGGTCCTCTCGGTGATTATCCCGTGTGCCCTGGTGTTGTTGGGGGAGTGTTATTCCCGCAACAGGTCCGGCCAGCGTGTAGTTGGTCGGCGTTGTTGCTGCTGGCCCAAGCCCTGAATGAGCCGATTGCGGGATTGACCCGCTTTTTGATAAAACTGACGTGCTAGGACTCGGAATCGGTCCCGCAACGCCAGGATACCAGTGTCTTCGTGGAGAAGGGTGGTGGGGTACAGCTTGGGAAGGCGCAGTGCAAGCTTCAGCGCCTTGTGTTGTACACGTTGTAGCGATCGTATGGAGGAATCGGCTGCATTGCCCCACACCACGGCCGCTTACTCTAACACTGGGCGTCCCAGTGTCAGATACAGCGTGATGCCGTGGTGCGAATCTGCCCTATCGCCTTGTTTCGTATCCACTGAATGTGTGGGGCCCAGGTGAGCCGCTGGTATAGTCTCACTCCTAGGTAGGTTGCTGTTTTCGCCCAAGGGATGGGGCCTCCCGCGATGTGTAAGGCTTCTAAATTTGGCGGCACTCTGCGCTTCGTGAACGCCACCGCCTGGCTCTTGCCAGCGTTAAATTTGAGGCGCCACATAGTGGACCAAGCACCAAGCGCTTCACATCCTTGCTGGAGGCGACGTCCCTTGGTATGCGCGCTCATGCTCCGGGTAAACTGAGCAGTGTCGGCCGCATGGAGGGCCAACTCTGTCCACTCGCTGTGCGTCGGCGGTAAAGAGCGAGTAAAGTATGGGGCCGAGTACCGACCCCTGCGGTACGCGGGCACGGATGGGTCTGTTTGTGGACCTTCCCTGTTCTGCTCGGACTTGTAAGGTCCTGCCAGATTGGTAGGACCTGAGAAGAACCCCGTGCGACGTTGGTAACCCGAGTACAAAGAACTTGTTGACGAGGCCGTCGTGCCACACGGAGTCGAAGGCGCGTGAGACGTCCAGGAATACCGCCCAAAGGTATTCCCTCGTCTCCAGCGCCCTCATCTCGGGTTCCACGAGGCGGAGCAGCTGGTGGGTCGTGGAGTGACCCCCACGAAAACCAAACTCCTCGTCTAGCAGTATGTGCTCCAGTTCCACGTGTTGCAGGAGTCGCCGCTCGTATAGTCTCTCGAAAACCTTCGAGAGACATGGGAGGAGGCTGATGGGCCTGTAGCTGGATGGCGACCAGGGGTGCTTGTCCAGCTTCGGGATGGCCACCATCTCGGCATGTTTCCACACCGAGGGGTGGACACCGGAGGCAAGGATTTCGTTAAAGGCTGTGGCAAGGTATTGCTCATATTCCTGAGGAAGATTCCTAAGGAGTGAGTTCGGGATGCCGTCGATGCCACCTGCCCTCCGGGCGTTGAGTGATCGGAGTTGCAGTGCTACTTCATCGGCGGTGATGGGGTCTATGCTGTCACCCTCCTCTCGTGCGTCGAGGAAGAGTGGGAGACGCTCTTCCACTAGCCGGACGTGGGCCACGTCAATGTCTTCTTCTACGGGCCGGAAGTCTGCCTCGAAAGTGTCCGCTAGGACACTTGCCTTGGCGTCCGGCTCGCAGAAGTGATCCTGACCGAGTTGCAGCGGAGGAATGCGCTGCCTGCGGCGCAGAAAACCTCTCACGACGCGCCATGCACTGCCGTCGTCCGGGTCGAGGGACTCGACAAGGTCGGCCCATGCTTGGTTGCGGTGTTCGCGGACAGCCGCAGTGATGGCACGACGCATGCGGTTTACGCGGCGTTTCGTTGTTGGCTGTCGCGTTATTGGCCACTCGCAGAAGAGATGGTTTTTCGCCACTATAAGCTCCCGTATATCTTGTGGGAGGCGACGCGACCTGTCCTGTGCTGACGAGTGCGACCAGGTGTGGCAGTCTCTGCAACTCGCAGGAGCGCCTGATTTAGGGAGGTGATGGCGGCTGCCATTAAAACATTTAATCACACTATATGAGCGTGGAAGTAGTTGCCAGTGGGTAACTGATGAAAACAAATTTCTTTCAATAAGACACACTTAAAATTATATTCAGAAAGTTACAATTTATTCAGAGACAGAAAAAGTTTTTTTTTTTTTTTTTTTTTTTTTTTTTTTTTTTTTTTTTTTTTTACAGTATCAGCTTTCGGGCTGAGAACCTTGCCACCGCCTTTTAACACGGCCGTAGTCACGACCGGTCAGAACAACCTCTGAAAGACTAAACTAGTGCAATCTGCAACAAAACAGATTACTTTAAACTAAAAATTTTAACATCTCACAGAAACACATAAGCTATGCACTCCGTTGGAGGGATGGAAATGGTACAAAACACTCACATTAAAAAAAAATTACTTGCCACCGAAAGCAAAACTTCTTTTTAAAAGAAACTCTTACGGAGGAATGATGGCAACTTTATATACTAAAATGACCATTTAAATAAAGTCTGGAACCGCACGGCCGCTACTGTCGCAGGTTCGAATCCTGCCTCAGGCATGGATGTGAGTTTGCAAAGGATGGGGCCCCTCCACACCCACACCAACGTGGTGACCAAACCAAAAGTTCTACTGTCACCTCCGTAAACATGTTAGTTTTTGAATCAGGCTTCACAGGATGCGGGCTGTGATGTTATCCATGCGTCTGGTTAAGATTATTCATTAACATGGTCCATCAGGAGATAGAAGTGGTCGAGAACGATTGAAGGTTAACGGTTGTAAGGGCAGAAGAAAAAAAGTGCCAAGGCAAGCGCCAAGGGAAAAAAAAAACTTCTGTGACAGTAGGACGGGTAGTAAGGGCAGGAGCGGCTTGCTAGCTGTGATGGAGTATGCAAGGTGAGGTAAGGTTCGTGTGAGGTATCGTACATCGTTACCCATGTGCTGCGTGTTCGTTAACTGGGTTAGTCCGGATGCTGCGGCTGAGCTCGTTTGTAGTCTTCTGGGCTGGCTGCAGTGGCTTCCACCCTGTAACAAAGGAATTCTGCGCTTCAACGCATGCATTGCTGTTAGGACCTCTGCTGCGCCTTGTCGTCAGTGACTTGGTACAGCTCCATCAGGCTGGTGCAGCTTCTAGGAACTATGCTTGTTCAGAGAGCTGCGCCAATTCAGGAAGTCAGGCCGTTCGCTCGCGCCTGTGCGATGAAGGCTGCCTTTCTGTCTTCTCGATCCCTTGCGGGGGCCGCTCCCGCAGCGGTCGGCGTCGCCACCGGTTTCGCTGGGGCGGCGGTTTTCTTCTTTGCACCTTTCACCTGCGGTGCTGCTGGGGCAGCCGCTGGGACAGGCGCGCGAACGTTCTTCTGCGAGGTCGCAGGAGTGTTCTCAGGCACAGCTGCGCTGAAGCCTTGGGCGAAGACTACTCGCAGTTGTCTCGAGGTCTCTTCCTTTTGTGCAGCCACGGCGGCTGTGAAGGTAGCCCTCTCTGCCGCCATGACGGATTTGAGGGCTGCAGTGGCCTCCTTCACGGCGGTGCCGAGTTCGAAGTCACATTTCTTCTCGGAAGCGCGAGCTGCGTCCTGACTGCCCGTTTCTGGCCGGTCGTCCCCGCTCCTGGCAGGTGGAGCTGCTACTGCGCCGTCCCTCAGCTGCACTGAGCTGCTCTGCGCTCCACGTCGTTGCCGACGTCGTCTTCTCTTCTTCCGCTGCGTCGATGCGGCCGCGGCCGCCTCGCCGCCCTCGGCACGCTTGCGGCTCGAGAAAGCCGCGCAACCGCGCCAACTGGCGACGTGCGGCCCGCCACACCAGACACAAGTTGTCAGAACGTTGCTGCCGCAGTCGCAGGCGCGGCTGTCGTGCTCCCCTGAGCACTTGATGCACCGCGCCGAGTTGCGGCACTACTTAGCAACGTGGTCCTCGCCCTGGCACCTGAAGCGCTGGGGCTGGGGGTCTGTGGCGGTCCGGAGAGCCTCTGTCGTAACCGGGAAGCCCAGCAACTTCCGCAAGCCGAAGATGTCGCTCCCGCCGTCGACCGTTTGCACGCTGACGGCATAGAGTGGCGCCCCCTTCCTGCTGGTCCGGTTGTGCAACCTTGCGGTTGCATTACCCAACCCAGCTCGCAGCAGCCCTTCCCGGACCGCTGCCTCATCACTGCACCGAACTAAGCCCCTGAGGAGTGCCTCAGTCGTCTTCATCCTTCCTACGGAAGGTGCCTACTGATGCTCTGGATGCGCGTCGACGATGTGGTCGGCCTCTGCGACCTTGATCGCCCTATGGTCGGTCACGTTTGCAGCTCGAACGCAGATCAGCGAGTCTGTATCGACAGAGTCGTAGACCACCTCGTTCCGAGCGCAATTCGTAATGGTGTCGAACAGCGCTGTCCACCCGCCTTCGCACTTGACGTATAAAGGGAGGACAGGCCACGACTCGTCTTCTCGGGGGCTCCTTGCACGGTCGGCAGACTCAGTCAGTTGCACAACCGAAGGACCCATCGTAGCGTCAGGATTCCTCTGCGCACCCTTCTTTCCCATGGTGCGAGGAGCGAAACACGACAATCTGCACACGTTGTAAAAACAAAGCACCATAAATTGCTTTCCGCGGCGCCCACAGCGCAGAAACCTCTTTACGAGCTCTCAGCGGCCGAGTAAGCGTAGCGCGCAACGGCAGCATGCGCTCACCTCGCTAGCTCAGGCCGCTCTCACATTGATGTGTGTGACTTCCGTAGGTAAGTTAGGTTTAAGTAGCTCTAAGTTCTGGGGACTGACAACCTCAGCAGTTAAGTCCCGTAGTGCTCAGAGAATTTTAAATAAAACCCATGAATTGCAGTCTTACACAAAATGTACAAACATGCTCTACGTTACACATACACCGCCTCTCAGATTAGATTAGATTAGATTAATACTAGTTCCATGGATCATGAATACGATATTTCGTAATGATGTGGAACGAGTCAAATTTTCCAATACAGTACATAATTAAGTTAATTTAACAACTCAATTAAGTTAATATAACAACTTTTTATTTTTGGTTTTTTTAATTTTTTGTTTGTGTTTTTTTCTATTTTTCTTAATTTATATATAAAAATTCTTCTATGCAGTAGGAGTTGTCATTCAGAAATTATTTTAATTTCTTCTTAAATACTTGTTGGTTATCTGTCAGACTTTTGATACTATTTGGTAACTGACCAAAGACTTTAGTGGCAGTATAATTCACCCCTTTCTGTGCCAAAGTTAGATTTAATCTTGAATAGTGAAGATCGTCCTTTCTCCTAGTATTGTAGTTATGCACACTGCTATTACTTTTGAATTGGGTTTGGTTGTTAATAACAAATTTCATAAGCGAGTATATATACTGAGAAACTACTGTGAATATCCGTAGATCCTTAAATAATTGTCTGCCGTCTGATCTTGCGTGGACTCCAGCTATTATTCTGATTACATGCTTTTGTGCAATAAACACTTTATTCCTCAGTGTTGAATTACCCCAAAATATGATGCCATATGCAAACAATGAGTGAAAATAGGCGTAGTAAGCTAATTTACTAAGATGTTTATCACCAAAATTTGCAATGACCCTCATTGCATAAGTAGCTGAACTCAAACGTTTCAGCAGATCATCAATGTGTTTCTTCCAATTTAATCTCTCATCAACACACACACCTAAAAATTTTGAATATTCTACCTTAGCTATATGCTTCTGATTAAGATCTATATTTATTAATGGCGTCTTAACATTTACTGTACAGAACTGTATGTACTCTGTCTTATCAAAATTCAGTGAGAGTCCATTTACAAGGAACCACTTAGTAATTTTCTGAAAGGCATTATTGACAATTTCATCAGTTAATTCTTGTTTGTCAGGTGTGATTACTATATTTGTATCATCAGCAAAGAGAACTAACTTTGCCTCTTCATGAATATAGAGTGGCAAGTCATTAATATATATTAAGAACAACAAAGGGCATAAGACCGAACCTTGTGAACCCCATTCTTGATAGTTCCCCAGTTTGAGGAATGTGCTGATCTTTGCGTATTATGAGAACTGCTTATTTCGACTTTGTGCACTCTTCCAGTTAGGTACAAATTAAACCATTTGCGCACTAACCCACCCATGCCACAATACTTGTGCTTGTTTAGCAGAATTTCATGATTTACACAATCAAAATACTTTTAGAGATCACAAAAAATCCCAATGGGTGGTGTTCGGTTATTTAGATCATTCAAAATTTGATTGGTGAAAGCATATAAGGCATTTTCTGTTGAAAAACCTTTCTGGAAACCAAACTGCCATTTTGTTAGTACTTCATTTTTACAGATATGTGAAGCTACTCTTGAATACATTACTTTCTCAAAAATTTTGGATAAAGCTGTTAGGAGATTGGATGGTAATTGTTGACATCAGATATACCCCCCCCCCCCTTTTTTTCCAAAGATGTAACAATAGCATATTTTAGTCTATCAGTGAAAATGCCCTGTTACAGAGAGCTATTACACAGGTGGCTGAGAATCTTACTTATTTGTTGAGAACAAGCTTTTAGTATTTTGGTGGTAATGCCATCAATTCCATGTGAGTTTTTGCTTTTAAGCAAGTTTATCACTTTCCTAATTTCAGTGCGAGAAGTGGATGAGATTTCAATTCTATCAAATTGCATAGGTATGGCCTCTTCCATTAACAGCCTAGAATCTTCTAATGAACACCTGGATCCTACTATATCCAAAATTATTAAAAATACACTCCTGGAAATTGAAATAAGAACACTGTGAATTCATTGTCCCAGGAAGGGGAAACTTTATTGACACATTCCTGGGGTCAGATACATCACAGGATCACAATGAGAGTACCACAGGCACATAGACACAGGCAACAGAGCATGCACAATGTCGGCACTAGTACAGTGTATATCCACCTTTCGCAGCAATGCAGGCTGCTATTCTCCCATGGAGACGATCGTAGAGATGCTGGATGTAGTCCTGTGGAACGGCTTGCCATGCCATTTCCACCTGGCGCCTCAGTTGGACCAGCGTTCGTGCTTGACGTGCAGACCGTGTGAGACGACGCTTCATCCACTCCCAAATATGCTCAATGGGGGACAGATCCGGAGATCTTGCTGGCCAGGGTAGTTGACTTACACCTTCTAGAGCACGTTGGGTGGCACGGGATACATGCGGACGTGCATTGTCCGGTTGGAACAGCAAGTTCCCTTGCCGGTCTAGGAATGGTAGAACGATGGGTTCGATGACGGTTTGGATGTACCGTGCACTATTCAGTGTCCCCTCGACGATCACCAGAGGTGTGCGGCCAGTGTAGGAGATCGCTCCCCACACCATGATGCCGGGTGTTGTCCCTGTGTGCCTCGGTCGTATGCAGTCCTGATTGTGGCGCTCACCTGCACGGCGCCAAACACGCATACGACCATCATTGGCACCAAGGCAGAAGCGGCTCTCATCGCTGAAGACGACACGTCTCCATTCGTCCCTCCATTCACGCCTGTCGCGACACCACTGGAGGCGGGCTGCACGATGTTGGGGCGTGAGCGGAAGGCGGCGTAACGGTGTGCGGGACCGTAGCCCAGCTTCATGGAGACGGTTGGGAATGGTCCTCGCCGATACCCCAGGAGCAACAGTGTCCCTAATTTGCTGGGAAGTGGCGGTGCGATCCCCTACGGCACTGCGTAGGATCCTACGGTCTTGGCGTGCATCCGTGCGTCGCTGCGGTCCGGTCCCAGGTCGACGGGCACGTGCACCTTCCGCCGACCACTGGCGAGAACATCGATGTACTGTGGAGACCTCACGCCCCACGTGTTGAGCAATTCGGCGGTACGTCCACCCGGCCTCCCGCATGCCCACTATATGCCCTCGCTCAAAGTCCGTCAACTGCACATACGGTTCACGTCCACGCTGTCGCGGCATGCTACCAGTGTTAAAGACTGCGATGGAGCTCCGTATGCCACGGCAAACTGGCTGACACTGACGGCGGCGATGCACAAATGCTGCGCAGCTAGCGCCATTCGACGGCCAACACCGCGGTTCCTGTTGTGTCCGCTGTGCCGTGCTTGTGCTCATTGCTTGTACAGCCCTCTCGCAGTGCCCGGAGAAAGTATGGTGGGTCTGACACACCGGTGTCAATGTGTTCTTTTTTCCATTTCCAGGAGTGTATTTTCAACTTCAGACTTTTTGTTCGTAACGTTTTCATTCAATCTCATGGCAATACTGTCTTCCTATGCTCTTTGTTGACCTGTTTCTCTTTTAATAATATTCCAAATTGTTTTAACTTTATTATCGGAGTTGCTGATTTCAGACATGATACACATACTTCTGGATTTTTTAATAACTTTTCTTAATATAGCACAGTAGTTTTTATAATGTTTGATAGTTTCTGGGTCACTACTCTTTCTTGCTGTCAGATACATTTCCCTTTCCTGGTTACAAGATATTTTTATACCCTGTGTAAGCCATGGTTTGTTACATGGTTTCTTACAAGTATATTTAACTATTTTCTTGGGGAAGCAAATTTCAAATGCATTTACAAAAGTGTCATGAAATAGATCATGTTTTAAATTGGCATCAGGTTCATGGTGCACCTCATCCCAGTCTAATTGCTGTAGGCTTTCCCTGAAATTTGCAATTGTTAAATCATTGACTGAACGTACTAGTTTGGAGGACTGTTTAGTACTGCTGAATGGAGCTATGTCATATATTGTATGCACCATGATCAGAAAGACCTTTCTCGACAGGCTGGGAATTTATCTGGTTAAACTTATCTTGGTCTATAAAGAAGTTATCTATCAGTGAGCTGCTATCCTTTACCACCCGAGTAGGAAAATCAATAACTGTGTCAAATTGAATGAACCGAGTAATACTTCAAGGTCATTTTTCCTATTACCCTCTTTCAGAGAATCTACATTGAAGTCCCCAGAAATAATAATTTGCTTCCCACTGTCTGACAGATAGCACAACAAGGAGTCCAAATTTTTCAGAAATAGATGAAAATTTCTCGATGGGGACCTGTATACAGTTACAATTATAAATTTGCCTTTATTTAATTTAAGCTATGTTTCTCTACACAAAACATTTTTGTTTCTATACTTTTTGCGCAATGATAACTTTTGACATATATGGCAACTCCTCCTTTCTCCATATTTTCTGTAATTATATGTGCAGAGAGCTTATATCCACTTACATTTACCTTATCCATACCAGTAACAATGTGATGCTCAGACAGTCATACTATATCTATTTCATCCTCAGCTTCTAAATCTTCTAAACAAACCAGAAGCTCATCTATTTTATGCTTTAAGCTCCCAATATTTTGATGAAATATACTTCATTATTATTAATTATACTTTTATAAGAACCTTTCCTTATTTTTTGCAGTACTCTCCTGTCTGAGTTTCTCATTGTGCTTAGGCCTAGTTCCTATACCAGTGGTCACATGGTGTTCAGAGAGGCAGATTATGTCAACTGGGTTGGGTGACTTTAATTCATCAATGCAATTACCTAGGACTGAGATACAACTTGGTGGAGATAAAATTTCTGTTGACTGATGAAAATTTATAATTGACATTTGTGATTGGTGATCCAATGTGCTAGAATTGTGCTGTTTAATTTATTTCCTGAACTGAAGATTTGTTTCAATCCTGACCTCTCGTAGAACTTCTCATCTTTCTGTCTTACCTATCCTAAAAAAGATGCTGCTCCAACACCTGTGACCACTGGTATTTTACCATTCATGGCAGTGCCTCCCCCCCCCCCCTCACCCTTAAATTTCCTTCTATTACCCCAGCCAGTTTACCCTTCCCTTTCCTCAAGATGATAGGCAAACTAAACATTTTTAAGGAATCCGGTCTTTACACCTTAAGCAATAAATTCATAACACTGAATCCGACAAACATGACAGAGGCAGCTATTTACGTACGGCCGACCGACCAACAGACAGACACAGTCAGTAACTGCCTAACAAATGCGGACGAGAGACAGATGAGTAAGCTGGGGATGGTAGACTCGCTAAGAAAACAAGCAGAATTTAACAAGTAAATGAAGCAACATATCACTAATCACTTAACTTCTAATAACTGCGATGTTTGGCGCAGCACCCCCCAAAACAGGAAGGGGCGCCGATCTCCCGTCTCACGGCGTCGCAGTTCGCCCCGGCCAGTCCGATGGCGTGGGTTGACTCCTGTTGCTCTCGTGTCGGCCTTGAAGCCACTACCCCTCGCGACCCAGTACGATGGCGTGGGTTGACTCCTGTTGCTCTCGTGTCGGCCTTGAAGCCACTACCCCTCGCGGCCCACTGTACTGACGTGGCAACCTCACATGCACCAACGCTCAAGACGGACAAGTCATCTTGTGTCCCAGTGCGCGACCGACCAACCAATCGATCCAACCGCCGATGAACAAACTCGAGCAGACTGGCTGCGTAACACACACTAGCACTCCGGACGACAGACAGACACTGACTGCCCCAAACTGATCTGGCTGACCAACTGACCAGACTCTCCCCTAGCGAACTCATCGCGCCCCTTAAATGAACGTGAACAGGCAACTTTTCCAGTTTCTTACCAGGGCGATGTACTTGAGAACAATATTATGGAAATGGAAGAGGATGTATATGAAGATGAAATGGGAGATACGATACTACGTGAAGAATTTGACAGAGCACTGAAAGACCTGAGTCGAAACAAGGCACCCGGAGTAGACAACATTCCATTGGAACTACTGACGGCCTCGGGAGAGCCAGTCCTGACAAAACTCTACCATCTGGTGAGCAAGGTGTATGGAACAGGCGAAATACCCTCGGACTTCAAGAAGAATAAAATAATTCCAATCCCAAAGAAAGCAGGTGTTGACAGATGTGAAAATTACCGAACTATCAGTTTAATAAGCCACATCTGCAAAATACTAACACGAATTCTTTACAGACGAATGGAAAAACTAGTAGAAGCCGACCTCGGGGAAGATCAGTCTGGATTCCGTAGAAATACTGGAACACGTGAGGTAATACTGACCTTACGACTTATCTCAGAAGAAAGATTAAGGAAAGGCAAACCTACGTTTCTAGCATTTGTAGACTTAGAGAAAGCTTTTGACAATGTTGATTGGAATACTCTCTTTCGAATTCTAAAGGTGGCAGGGGTAAAATACAGGGAGCGAAAGGCTATTTACAATTTGTACAGAAACCAGATGGCAGTTATACGAGTCGAGGGGCATGAAAGGGAAGCAGTGGTTGGGAAGGGTGTGAGACAGGGTTGTAGCCTCTCACCGATGTTGTTCAATCTGTATATTGAGCAAGCAATAAAGGAAACAAAAGAATATTTCGGAGTAGGTATTAAAATCCATGGAAAAGAAATAAAAACTTTGAGGTTCGCCGATGACATTGTAATTCTGTCAGAGACAGCAAAGGACTCGGAAGAGCAGTTGAACGGAATGGACAGTGTCTTGAGAGGAGTATATAAGATGAACATCAACAAATGCAAAACGAGGATAAAGGAATGTAGTCGAATTAAGTCGGATGATGCTGAGGGAATTAGATTAGGAAATGAGACACTTAAAGTAGTAAAGGAGTTTTGCTATTTGGGGAGCAAAATAACTGATGATGGTCGAAGTAGAGAGCATATAAAATGTAGACTGGCAATGGCAAGGAAAGCGTTTCTGAAGAAGAGAAATTTGTTAAATCGAGTATTGATTTAAGTGTCAGGAACCCTTTTCTGAAAGTATTTGTATGGAGTGTAGCCATGTATGGAAGTGAAACATGGACGATCATTATAGTTTGGACAAGAAGAGAATAGAAGCTTTCGAAATGTGGTGCTACAGAAGAATGCTGAAGATTAGATGGGTAGATCGCATAACTAATGAGGAAGTATTGAATAGGATTGGGGAGAAGAGACGTTTGTGGCACAACTTGACCAGAAGAAGGGATCGGTTGGTAGAACATGTTCTGAGGCATCAAGGGATCACCAGTTTAGTATTGGAGGGCAGCGTGGAGGGTAAATATCGTAGAGGGAGACCAAGAGATGAATACACTAAGCAGATTCAGAAGGATGTAGGTTGCAGTAGGTACTGGGAGATGAAGTAGCTTGCACAGGATAGAGTAGCATGGAGAACTGCATCAAACCAGTCTCAGGACTGAAGACCACAACAACAACAACAACAACAACAACAACAACAACCAGAGGGAGACACTAAAGCTGCGATTGCCACAGCGGCGCCATCGCCAGAAACGGAGGGCGGCTTCTTCACACTACGCGCTGCGGCGCGCTCTTCAAAACAGCAAATTTTTACCACGATTCAATATTTAAATCCCCTTCCTATAGGTCAATAATTACGGAGCATTGTATGAAATCTTATAGAGTTCACAATCACTGTCGATATAGGATGAAACTCAGATCAGATGGTCGCAATCCAGACAAAGTTGTGTATCGCCACTTCCCCCTGTTGTGGAGTGGGAAATGCCGCGCCTAATGCAACGATAATGGAACTTCCTCCGTGTCGCTGCCGCTGCAAGCGGTCCGTCAAATATTTCGTTCCGGACGGCGACACAACTGTGCGCCGAGCGCCATGTTCGCGCCTCGCTTGTCAACGGTTATTTATCGGCAGATAGAGCGCTCGCCGCGAACTTTGGCGAGGTGCTTCATCTGCTCCCGCGCTGCCAAGTTTCCGCGCAACGTTCTGTCGCGAGAGGAGGAGGGGGTCATCTCCACTTCCTCGCGCCATGTTACCCTCATACTCCTAACGGTCGTATCCCCACCAGCACGGCGGAAGTGAAGCCGCAGGGGGTCAGGTCGAGTTGAACGCCCACCTCTGCCCCCACCCCACACCTACTGGAGACTCCAGGGGGGCGCGCGTGTGAGGCGGCACTCCAGGGACAGCCGGCACGTCAAGTGGGGAGAAAATGTTCCTCGGCGCGACGCTCCGGAGCGGGGGCCAATTTTTCTCTGCGCGCGACGCCGGGCGGGGAAAGTTGCCCACGCGTTAGAGACTCCAGCGAATGGAAAGTTGGTGCGCGCAACTTGAGGGCTGCCTGGTGTCTGTAGAAATGCTGCCGGCGGCTGTTTGAATTCCGACGCAAGTTGCTCGGCGGTACCGGGGGAAAAGGGTGGCACGATCAAAAGCCTCAGTACCGTACTATGGCCGTAGCGAGCAGTCTATCACGGCGTCATTGTAATCTAGCCTGTCCGGAAAGAAAGAAGATTTTCGCTGGCAGTAGCCGCAAAAGCATGTAACGACAGGCCTAAATTGGTAGTTCTTAAATAGAATAATGTGAAATGTAACAAATTTTCAACGACTCCGACCGCGCGGTCACACAAGTTTTCGATTTTTAACTTTTGAGGTCATCAGTCCCCTAGAACTTAGAACTACTTAAACCTGACTAACCTAAGGACATCACACACATCCACGCGCGAGGCAGGATTGGAACCTGCGACCGTAGCGGTCGCGCGGTTCCTGACTGTAGCGCCTAGAACCGCTCGGCCACCTCGGCCGGCTTTTGTCTAATCCGACCGCTTTTCTGATATACAGGGGGAATGAAAACTTGCACACTTGGACGCTACAGAGTAATTCCTTGCGTACTAAGATTACAAAAACGTCAGTATAAAACTTTTGTCCCGCGCATATTTTCGGTAGGAAATGGACGTAGAAGAGAGGCAATTTGGCGATATTATAATCACATATACTTACGATAATTTGGCAGGGGCACAGTTAGTGCAGTGAGTATTGTTTTGGCTTAAAATACCCGAGTCCAATTCCAGGTCTACGTGTAACTTTTGTTTTGTGGTCTACATGGTTCGCTATCTCCATCTTCATCGTTATACAGCAATTAAAGCTTGTCTTAAACAGTGTGGTCCATTGATCGTGACCGGGCCAAAAATCTCACGAAATAAACGTCAAACGAAAAAAACTACAAAGAACGAAACTTATCGAGCTTGAAGTGGGAAACCCGTGGCGCTCTGGATGGCCCGCTAGATGGTGCTGTAACAGGTCAAACAAATATCAACTGCGTTTTTAAAAAAATAGGAATCCCCATTTTTATTACATATTCTTGCAGTACGTAAAGAAATATGAGTGTTGTAGTTGGACCACTTTTTTCGCTTTAGGTTTGTGTTAACGTCCCGTCGACAACGAGGTCATTAGAGACGGAGCGCAAGCTCGGGTTGGGGAAGGATGGGGAAGGAAATCGGCCGTGCCCTTTCAATGGAACCATCCCGGCATTTGCCTGAAACGATTTAGGGAAATCACGAAAAACCTAAATCAAGATGGCTGGAGACGGGATTGAACCGTCGTCCTCCCGAATGCGAGTCCAGTGTGCTAACCACTGCGCCACCTCGCTCGGTTTTTTTCGCTTTGTGATAGATGACGCTGTATTAGTCTCAAACATATTACTCACAATTTTAGACGAACAGTTGGTAACAGGTAGGTTTTCTTAAATTAAAACACAGAACTTAGGTACGTTTGAAAATTTTGTTTCGGTTGTTCCAATGTTATACATGTACCTTTGTGAACTTATCATTTCTGAGAAATCATTCTGTTACAGTGTGATAACCTGTAAATACCACATGAATGCAATAAATGCTCAAAATGACGTCCGCCAACCTCAATGCATTTGGCAATACATGGAACGACATTCCTCTCCACACCGACGTTTTTGAGGTTTCCGATTCTCGCACAATTTGTCTGCTACTGATGTGCGGATTAGCCGCGACAGCAGCTAAAACACCTACTTGGACGTCATCATTTGTTGCAGGTCGTGGTTGACGTTTCACATGTGGCTGAACACTTCCTGTTTCATTAAATAACGTAACTATCCGGTGAACGGTCCGGACACTTGGATGATGTCGTCCAGGATACAGAGCAGCATACATAGCACAAGCCCGTTGGGCGCTTTGATCACCATAGCCATAGATCAACACGATATCGACCTTTTCCGCAGTCGGTAAACGCTCCATTTTAACAGGGTAATGTACCACGAAGCAAATACCGTCCGCACTGGCGGAATGTTACGTGATACCACGTACTTATACATTTGTGACTATTACAGCGCCATGTATCACAAAGTGAAAAAAGTGGTCCATCTAAAACATTCATATTTCTTTACGTACTAGACGAATATGTAATAAAAAATGGGGGTTCCTGTTTAAAAAGACACAGTTGATATCCGTTTGACCTATGGCAGCGCCATCTAGCGGGCCAACCATAGCGCCATTTGGTTTCCCCTTTCAAGCTAGACAAGTTTCGTGCTTTGTAGTTTTTTTCTTTGATGCTAATTTCGTGAGTTATTTCGCCCGGTCACTATCAATGGACCACCCTGTATAAAAGTCGTGCAGTTGATTAATACACACATGGAAAGGAGAGTACAATCATTGTTTATTATTCCACTTTTCAAGACGCATTTTGGTTTTAAATTTTTCTTCTGCTGTCTGTCATGCATTTAAACTCTTCATAGTTTCTGATTCATTGTATTGTTTCACCTCTTCTGTTCTACTGCTTCTCCAAAGTGAAGAGAATGCGAACTCCATCCCGCTCATTCTTGGTCTATTACTCCTTCTTTTATCCGAGGTAGTTCCTCTGCAGTTACGAAAATCACGTCGTGTCTCTTGTCTTATGTTCGTGTTGTAACATTGAAATACCCTACAAATAACCCCTGGGTGCTGGTAAAAAAGCAACACCATTTTCTGCTAGACAGTCCTAATCATTATCGCTCTTAACATCAACAAATGTTCTTTTAGCGACCAAATACCAAGATATTTTTGACCCCGTACTAAAATTTTTGCAGATAAACGAAGAGAGCAGTGGCAGATCGAAATGCCAATATTTATCGGAACTACCTGCAAAAAATGTTGACGTGATCGATTTTCTTCCTCAGCGCAACTTGCCATCTAGCCTACCGGATGGCCACATACATGCGCCATACAACAGACATGCTTTCTCCATCTCAACAGGTTCTGCTAACGATATCCACGAGATTGTTAAAAACAGTTCACAAACATGCAGCAGTTCAATGACCATTCAGTTCCTTCATACGTATCCCATCCAGCTATCACCACGGCTGACTTCGACAGGCACAATGAGCGATGGAAGTATGACACCAACAGATAAGCTTTAATTTCACTGGAAGTACAACAAAATGTGAGACTAATATTGATGCCAAGGATCGATTCTCCTTTAGATCACCTGAATGGATGCCTGAGAGCAATCCTGACCTATGTTTCATATAGTCAAACGATAAAACCCCAGCAATAACACGAAGAGTGCTGTCTGACTCCCCACACAATCAGTACCACCCAGTAACACTAGAAGCAGGCTTGCAGACAGGACTGGTAAATTTCATCCCCCACACCCCCACCCACCCAATGGCTTTCGGAAAGTAAACTGGTCATGGTTTTCAGTAAACCTTGATAAGATCTTGGGCTGTATTTCTCCCTTGAGCAATAACTATGGAAGTTTTGTGGGCAGTATTAAGCACAGTAAGAAAGTTTAATCCCAGGAATACGTTCCTAGTTTGTCTGAGGTCAGGGAGCAATAGTAGGAGCATTTCCTCTAAACTGATGAACAAGAAATAGCAGACGAACTGCTACATTGCTGTTCGCGCCACGTGCTGCCACAAACGGGAGGACACTGCCGAAAAACTTGACTTCAAACAGTCATGCATAAAGGCATGGTCTCTGTTGCGTAACTTGGGAGGCGAAAATTGACTAACATGCAACAATAAGCTCATGGAACGAAGTACAGTTGGGGCACACACTGTCTCAACATCTGAACCATAGAGTTCCAGACATCACGCCATACAAATGAAGCGAGAACTGAGAACCATGATGGCAGAACGTTCACGTTATATCGCAAATCTCTCCCATAACTCATAAAGAAATTTTAGCGGTATCAAAGACATTAAATTAGGTAAGGCTGCAGGTTTTGGTGGGACACATCCAGAATTCCTTCTGCACTGTGCACTGTGGAGAATATGCTAAAATATGGCTAGTCCAATATCATTTTGCAAACATGATCCATTCCACAACATACGAAGCAGACGAAGATCATTGGTATCTGAAAACCATGAAAACCCAATAACTGTCGTCTTATTACACTTCTGAATGTTAAACAGAAATTTCTTGAGAGGCTGCTGTATAAAGGAATACGTATTGAGATACTTATAAAGATTCCTGTCGAACAGATGAGATTCGAACCAAACAGTTGCTGTGTGGATGAGGTGCTTTATAGACGCTAGCATCCAGAAGCAAATAAGGACTCCTGCTGTATTTACCGACCTTTCGACAAATGTATGGAGGCAGAGTGTTGGCTGTCAGCTGCTCCTCGTAATACCCTGCAGAAGAATAGCTCAGGGACTGACACACCATTCCACATAATAGCTAGTACTGCTAGTGTTAAAAGACCCTCAGGAATGGCTTGGTCCTAGCAGCGTTATTATTTAGGTTGTATTTAACACATACACCACACACCCATTCTAGGTGCTTATGACTGGATGATAGCAACACAGCGGAAAAATATCGAGGTCAGTGAAGACATATTACCAAAGGCCTAAGTACAATGGGCAAAAGGGCCTCAACCGAATCTCAGTGTAACTGAATCCACTTACTTTCACGTGACTAACATAATAAGAAACTGAGAAATGGGCATATTTATCGAGGGAAATCGTCGGCACATAACAAATATCCACGGCACCGTGGAGTTACACTTGACATAGCGCTGTCATTTAAACAGCATCTATCCCATACATCAGCTAAATCGAGGTCAAAAAATTGTGTGGTACTTCATGGAGGTCTGCAGCTTCGATCTTAAGAACATTTGACCTTGTTTACTCATGGCTGGTTAAACAGCAGTCAAAAGAAGCTGATAGATGCGCAACTAAATCACTATCAAGTACACTCTAGTGTTCTGGTTACCTGCGCTGAGCCGCATGCCAGAACCGTATCTGAGAAAAAAGAATAACGTTCAGGTACAAGAGGAGAAAATTTGCAACAACCAGCGGCTATTAATTCATGTCATACCTGCAGTCTCAATCAAAATACTCCATTCCAGCTGTCCTACTCAGAAGAGCTAGCAGTCTAGTGAACCCTAACTTCGATGTCCACGAAAGTTGAACGCAAGAACAGTATAACAACTCTGCACCAGAACTCCTCAGCTTTCTCCAACTACAGGATCTTTATCTGCCCAGAGGATAAAGTATGCATTCAGCAGGATCTGGAGACACCATGGGAGATGTGGCGACCTACTACAGCGATGGGGAAAGCCTACCACTGAGGAGTACTCCTGTGGCTCTCCAACACGGACTGTCAGACACATTGTGGAAGAGTTTCCTCAAAATCCGTAGCCTGGAAACCCCTAGGACTTCTTGAATATTACAGCAGATGTGATAAATTATATCAGTAGTATAGCTGCAAATTCGTAAATTACATACTTATCTCTGCTTCTAAGGTGATGTGTGATTGCCATGCCATTAATAATAATGATACTGTTTGCACTACTTCATCAACTGTTTTCGAACCCAGTTCCTGCCTGTTACTAGTTCATTGTGTTAGTACCATGTGTCATACTTGCGACTGCCAGGTGCTTATAAGTGCTTCAGTGTGGGCCGTATACATGCTGACAATTATTAAACTATATGAAAAAAACGTAATTTAGTTACAAACTTCGGCGTGCAAACACTTTAGTCAACATGTAAACGTTCTACAGATATTCGGATTTAGGTTACGACATGTTCGATATGCCTGCCATCATTGGCGATGATGCGGGGAAGACAAATAAAGAATTTCTGCATAACCCTCCGAAGTGCCGGAACATGGATGCTGTCGATGACCTGCTGAATGGCTATTTTCAGCTCGGCAATGGTTTGGGGTTACTGCTTACACCTCGTGTGACGAGGGCCTCCCGTCGGGTAGACCGTTCGCCTGGTGCAAGTCTTTCGATTTGACGCCACTTCGGCGAGCGCGTCGATGGGAATGAAATGATGATGATTAGGACAACACAACACCCAGTCCCTGAGCGAAGAAAATCTCCGACCGAGCCGGGAATCGAACCCGGGCCTTATGGATCGACAGTCTGTAGCGCTGGCCACTCAGCTACCGGGGGCGGAGATCACATTGGACAATGGGGATGAAATCATCTTCCAAAAACTTTACGTACCGTTCGCTAGTCACTTGGCAATCAAGGAATATCGCACCGATTATTCCATGACAGGATACTGCACACTGCACGGTCATCTGTTGAGGATGAAGTGACTTCTCCATCGCGAAATGCGCATTTTCAGTCCCCCAAATGCGCCAGTTTTATGTATTGACGAACCCATCCAAATGAAGGTGGACTTCGTCGCCAAGCCAAACCATACTAACAAAGTAAGCCGTTCAGAAATTATAACGATTTTATGTGATGTAGTTCAATAATTATCACCCTGTGCATCGTATGACGCTGAAACATCGCGGTTATGTTCGTTATCACTTGGCTCGCGGTGTATGCTGAAAAAAAGTTCCACTCTCTTCCACCAGGTGAAAATTTAGCGCTGTAAACAGTCCGTATGCGAAATGTTTCCTGTTTTGACGTCAGTATGCGGTTTTTCGCTTGTCGACTCGTGTTGATTTCTTTTGTAAAAATACTGTTCGTGTAAAAGGGTAAGAAGGGTGAAGTTTTTTATACGAAGCGCAAAGACTATTAAGAAGAAAGCTCGTACACTGCTGCTAAAGTTGTTTCATCAGAATAGCACCAATGACAACGCTGCATTGTGGTAATATTGCCACCGATAGACACAGCTGCAAAGAACCCCCATGTAAATAAATGTACTAAGAAATTTGAAGAAGCTGATGAATTAGATGGTGGAGCAGAGCCATTGAGGCGTTCCCATGGTAGATGTTGGTGAACTTGCTGTAACGATGGCCGGCCGTGTAGCGCATGCCTCAAATTCTGTAGCCAGTGCTCGAGCGGTGTCACGGAAATTGTCTTTCCTCTGGTCAACAGTTCAAAAGAATCTGTGGTGCATTTTACAATGGTATCCCTACGAGATTCTAAATGTGCACAAAATGGAACACCAAGATAGGCTACAGCCCCGTGACTTTGCCCTTAGTTTTTGGCACTCATACACATGAATGACTTCGTTTCCTGATGAAAATGCGCTCCGAACATGGTTCGACGAGCTGCTCGCATCAAAAACACTTCATTTCTACAGTCGCGGAATCGAATAGCTACCCGGAATTGGCAGACTGTTGTAAATTGTGCAGAAGATATTGATGACTAAAATCTCTGGTATGTGAAACTTCAGTGTTTATTAAACTTAAGAAAAGTGGTATGAACTTATGCACCAATCCTTTACATTAAGTTTGCCCAGAAAGTAGTGCACCGCAATTTTTTAGTCAAAAACAGTGTACGAATGAAAAACGTTACGAATGTATAATTTGAAGTCTGAGTGACCGCGACAACTTTCCGTCACTTCTAACAGATAGCGTAGCTGTAGGACAGTTTCGAAATGCCGTCTGTAGGTGAGGTAGGCCTTGGGAGAGCCAGTCATGACAAACCTCTACCATCTGGTGAGCAAGATTTATGAAACAGGCGAAATACCCTCACACTTCAAGAAGAATATAATAATTCCAATCCCAAAGACAGCAGGTATTGACAGATGTGATAATTACCGAACTATCAGTTTAATAAGTCACAGCTGCAAAATACTAACGCGAAAAATTTACAGACTAATGGAAAAACTGGTAGAATCCGAACTCGGGGAAGATCAGTTTGGATTCCGTAGAAATAATGGAACACGTGAGGAAAAACTGACCTTACGACTTATCTTCGAAGAAATATTAAGGAAAGGCAAACTACGTTTCTAGTATTTGTAGACTTAGAGAAAGCTTTTGACAATGTTGACTGGAATACTCTCTTTCAAATTCTGAGGCTGGCATTGGTAAAATAAAGGGAGCGAAAGGCTATTTACAACTTGTACAGAAACCAGATGGCAGTTATAAGAGTCGAGGGGCATGAAAGGGAAGCAGTGGTTGGGAAGGGATTGAGACAGGGTTGTAGCCTCTCGCCGATGTTATTCAGTCTGTATATTGAGCAAGAAGTAAAGGAAACAAAAGAAAAATTACGAGTAGACATTAAAATCAATGGAGAAGAAATAAAAACCTTGAGGTTCGCCGATGACATTGTAATTCTGTCAGAGACAGCAATGGACTTGGAAGAGCAGTTGAACGCAATTGACAGTGTCTTGAAAGGAGGATATAAGATGAACATCAACAAAAGCAAAACGAGGATAATGGACTGTAGTCGAATTAAGTCGGGTGATGCTGATGGAATTCGATTAGGAAATGAGAGACTTATAGTATTAAAGGAATTTTGCTATTTAGGGAGCAAAATAATTGATGATGGTCGTAGCAGAGAGGATATAAAATGTAGACTGGCAATGGCAAGGAATGCGTTTCTGAAGAAGATAAATATGTTAACATCAAGTATAGATTTGTCAAGAGGTCATTTCTGAAAGTATTTGTATGGAGTGTAGCCATGTATGGAAGTGAAACATGGACGATAAATAGTTTGGACCAAAAGACCCGGAAGAAGGCCGCTGAAATCGTGACCGAAACGTTGGTTATTCTCCAGCAGCAGTATTTTTTACGTTATGACGCGGTACCAAACCCAGATAACTTTTATGTAGAGAGAATAGAAGCTTTCGAAATGTGGTGCTACAGAAGAATGCTGAAGATTAGATGGGTATATCACATAACTAATGAGGTGTTCAATAGAATTGGGGAGAAGAGGAGTTTGTGGCATAACTTGGCAAGAAGAAGGGACCGGTTGGTAGGACATACACTCCTGGAAATGGAAAAAAGAACACATTGACACCGGTGTGTCAGACCCACCATACTTGCTCCGGACACTTCGAGAGGGCTGTACAAGCAATGATCACACGCATGGCACAGCGGACACACCAGGAACCGCTGTGTTGGCCGTCGAATGGTGCTAGCTGCGCAGCATTTGTGCACCGCCGCCGTCAGTGTCAGCCAGTTTGCCGTGGCATACGGAGCTCCATCGCAGTCTAAACACTGGTAGCATGCCGCGACAGCGTGGACGTGAACCGTATGTGCAGTTGACGGACTTTGGGCGATTGCGTATAGTGGGCATGCGGGAGGCCGGGCGGACGTACCGCCGAATTGCTCAACACATGGGGCGTGAGGTCTCCACAGTACATCGATGGTGTCGCCAGTGGTCGGCGGAAGGTGCACGTGCCCGTCGACCTGGCACCGGACCGCAGCGACGCACGGATGCACGCCAAGACCGTAGGATCCTACGCAATGCCGTAGGGGACCGCACCGCCACTTCCCAGCAAATTAGGGACACTGTTGCTCCTGGGGTATCGGCGAGGACCATTCGCAACCGTCTCCATGAAGCTGGGCTACGGTCCCCCACATCGTTAGGCCGTCTTCTGCTCACGCCCCAACGTCGAGCAGCCCGCCTCCAGTGGTGTAGCGACAGGCGTGAATGGAGGGACGAATGGAGACGTGTCGTCTTCAGCGATGAGAGTCGCTTCTGCCTTGGTGCCAATGATGGTCGTATGCGTGTTTGGCGCCGTGCAGGTGAGCGCCACAATAAGGACTGCATACGACCGAGGCACACAGGGCCAACACCCGGCATCATGGTGTGGGGAGCAATCTCCTACAGTGGCAGTACACCTCTGGTGATCGTCGAGGGGACAGCATCTCTACGATCGTCTCCATGGGAGAATAGCAGCCTGCATTGCTGCGAAAGGTGGATATACACTGTACTAGTGCCGACATTGTACATGCTCTGTTGCCTGTCTCTATGTGCCTGTGGTTCTGTCAGTGTGATCATGTGATGTATCTGACCCCAGGAGTGTTTCAATAAAGTTTCCCCTTCCTGGGACAATGAATTCACGGTGTTCTTATTTCAATTTCCAGGCGTGTATTCTGAGGCATCAAGTGATCACCAATTTGAGGGCAGCGTGGAGGGTAAAAATCGTAGAGGGAGACCAAGAGATGAATACACTAAGCAGATTCAGAATGATGTAGGTTGCAATAAGTACTGGGAGGTGAAGAATCTTGCACAGGATAGAGTAGCATGGAGAGGTGCATCAAACCAGTCTCAGAATCGAAGACCACAACAACAACAGCAACAACAACAACAGGTGATGTAGGTCACAAGCAACGTGCCTCCAATGAATTTCTTACTGTAGAGAGAGAAAGTATGGGGATATTCACAAACGCTTGTGCCAAGTATCTGGGCATCTGCCGTCGACAAAACTACAGTTAGTCGTTGAGCACGGCGGGTGAGGGCATCCGAAGGCGGTTCGGAGGAGCTCCATGATCTGCATCTGTTGGGGATACCATCTACGGCCGTCACACCTGAACACCTTGGACTTCCACTTGTTTGGACCATTAAAGGACTCAATTTGTGGAAGACATTTTGAGGACGACGCAGAGGTGATTCACACGGTGGAGCACTGGCTCCGCCATCAGGACAAGTATTGGTGCAGACAGAGCATACGCGCCCTTGTTTTGCGCTGGAAGGCCATGGAACGGAATGGGGTTACGTGGAAAAATAGGTATGTAGATAAAATACCATTCTTTCGTGTGTGTGATTCTCTTTACGTTCAATCAAAAATTGTCGAAGAAGTAAAAGGGTGTGTATTGCTCTCTGGGCAACTCCCGTAACATAGCCTGCATGAAAATCCAGCAACAGAAATATGTGTATGTGCTGCTGTATGTTCGTACTGTACTTTAAAACACGGATAGTTATTCTTATTCCACTAAAAATGCCAAATTCTATGGTTTTGCAGAAACGCCCATGGTACACACTGCACTCAGTTTTTAACGCACGTTTTTATCTGATATGAAGAGTTCTGAAATTTATGTACGTGAACTGAACATAGAGATAATGTATACGTTACAGGTGTGTGAGAAAACTTTCGTTGTTAGTGGAATAATTGAAACAACAGCTGAAAAAGGCTTCTACGTTCGTCCTGCCTATAATAGACCCCTCGAAATTTAAACGTGAGCGATAAACTGTTGACACCAAGACAATAATTTTATCGGGTTTGATTCCAAAGGGAAACACTTGTGACCATTTCGAGTGGTAAAGGGTACAAATTTATTAAATATCTAGATTTCGGCCACTGTGTGGCTATCTTCAGTGCTAAAAAGTATGTGAAGAACCAGTACGTGACTTTCCAGCCCCTAGACTGTTAAGCAGTTACAATAATTTATTGGATTACCAAATAATTATCGTCGTTTCATGAAGGGGTTTGCTGAAATAGCACAACCATTGACGAAATTGTTAAAAAAAGAGGTTACGTTTAGCTGGACACCCGAGTGTCAGACAGTATTTCAAAATTTAAAGGCTATATTAACGTCAGATCCAGTTTCCAAATTTCACAAAACAGTTTATGTTTTCTTGCGACGCTAATTTTATGCCTTTGGGTGCTATTTTAGGACAGGTTATGCAGGGGAAAGAGCATCCAGTCGCATATGCCTCATGACAGCTTAATAATGCCGAAAAAAGTTATTCTACCACGGAAAAGGAGATGTTGGTTTTGACCTATAGTGGTTCTTATTTCAGATGTTATATCTATGGGCGTAAATTCACTATTGTTACTGACCATGCAGCATTAAAATGGCTAGTTGGGCTGAAAGATCGTGCAAGTCGTGTTACGAGATGCACTTTGAAGTTACGCGAATCTGAGTATGACGTAAAACACAAACCAGGGGTTAAACACACAAATGCTGATGCGCTTAGTAGGAAGATAGTGTCAATACAGGTGTTAGGGTTTGATTTAAAAGATCTAAAGAGAGAACAAGGGAAGGATAAAGAATGTCAAGCGTATTGTAAACAGACACAGTTTCTCATGCAAAATGGCATATTGTGTATATCAACGAAGTGTGGTCCAGGTGTGGTGATTCCAGCAGCTTTACGAACAGAGGAACTTTAGCAATTTCATGATCACACACTGTCAGGTCATGGGTGTAAGAGAACAATGGACAGAAGGGTAACAGAGAGGTTCTGGTGGAGAACAACGTGCTAATTTGAGTCACCAGAGTTACCGGAGGCTGATTATTCATTTCAAATGATAAGAGCTGATATCCTAGGACCGTTACACAAGAGTCGGTCAGGTAACAAATATATATCTACAATGATTGACCATTTCTCGAGGTATTTGGTTACGGTAGCAATACCACATCAGAAGGCAGGTACTATAGTGATGCAAAGTTTTTAATGCTTTCGTGGCCAGTTGTTGACAAACTGCCGACGTTCATGTAATGATTTTAGTAACGTTTCGCTAACACGAGTGGCTGGCATTGTCAAAGCTTCACCCTCCATTGCCGGTAGTGAACTGGAGCCGAGCTCGCGGCCGCAGACTATATGTACCTGGCTCGCCAACGTCTTCTCCGTGGTCATTTCCGGTGCGGTTCTCCTCTTGCTACCTGCGACGGTCGTTCGCTGCAGTACGGGATGCCAGGATCCGTTTACCTTAAGGCTTTCCTCTTTCTTGTTGAAGCTGTTGGCGTGTTTTTGTATTTCCACAGTTTCTCTGAACAAGCGCGTGTGATAGTGCTTCTCTACAGATAGAACTTCCGTGTCGGCGAATTTTATTACGTGGTCGGTCTCATTCAGTGCGTGCTCTGCCACGGCCGAGTGCTCCACCTGCCCCAACCTGCAGTGTCGCTTATGGTTCTTGATCCTGGTGTTAATGTATCGTCCAGTCATTCCGACACAAACTTTTCCGCATGTGCATGGTATACGGTATTCCCGACATTGCAACTGAGTCCCATTTCTCCTTTGCCTATCTAAGACACTCTTTGATCTTCCTTGTCGATTTGAAAATACGGCCTATTCTGTCCGTCACTCTGGGAATGTATGGCAGAAAGGCAGTATCCGACATTTCTTTTTCTGATTCCTTACTTCGCCGGGTGTTTGGTTCTGTTACACTCCTAATATAATTTATGGAGTACCCATTGCTCCTCAGAACTGTTTCCAGGTGTTGCATTTCTCGTTTGAGGTGTTGCGGCGCCTGCTCTCGTTACGAGCGTGCTAATCATGCCTCTTTTCTGGCTCGGGTGGTGGTTTGACAGTTTGTGCAGGTATCGGTCCATATGTGTCGGTTTCCTAAACACTCTGTGTACCAGGTTTTCGCCATCCCTTGTGACCAGCACATGTAGAAATGGCAGGTTTTTGTTCTTTTCTACTTCCACGGTAAATCTTATGTTTGTATGGAGGTGTTGAAGTGTATTAGGGAGTGAGCGAGCTGTTCTTCACCATGGCTCCATACAACGAAAGTATCATCGGCGTATTTATACCACACCTTAGGTTTACAAGTCCCCAAGTCCGGCGCCTGTGCTTAAAAAATTTTCCATGAAGAAGATGGCCACCACTGGACTAAGAGGACTACCCACGGCTACGCTTTCCAGCTGTTCGTAGAAATCGCCATTTCACGTGAAATAGCTCGTGGCGAGACATGCATGGAAGAGCTTTGTGATGACTAGCGGGAAAATGGAACCGATGCTCTCCAGAGCGTCACTGTGTGGCACTTTCGTAAACAAGGAAACAACATCAAAGCTGACAAGGATTTCCTTTGGTGCAAGTTTCAGTCTCATCAGCTTGTCAATGAAATGTCCTGAGTCCTTTATGTATGTGTCGGTCTTCCCCACGTGTGGCTGGAGCGGAGAGGCCAAGTGTTTTGCCAGTTTTACGTCGGTGAGCCAGGAGCGCTAAGCATCGGTCTTAGTGGAATGTTGTTCTTATGGATCTTGGGTAATCCATACAGCCGAGGTGGTAGGGCTTCTGCTTCATCTTGAAACCGAACTAACAGAGAAACAGCTATATTGACAATCAAACTAACGGAACCGTGGACGATAGCAAAGTGAAGATGAAAGTGGAGGAGGTAGTGTTTATATACCTTCATTGATTCAATAATTTTCAATAGGAACATGGTATTGTGTGTGGTAAGAAAAACTTTGGTGTACATGCCTGAAAAAATTGGTTCACACGCAAACAGGAAGTAGTCGATCGACTTTCCCACGTATGAGACGTCAAAGGCTTGCCGTCATCTGACGCTTTGTTCGGGGATTAGTGCAGCTTCCTTTCTGCACCACACAAGTCAGCCTAGCGCATATATGGGCTTCTCCCCAACTGGTACGCACGCAAAGACACAGTGTCTCAGCCGGCATGGTCCCTGGCAGGTCTGCCCTGCGGTCGGCATGATGACACGATCGGAAGGTTTCTTTTTAGGCAGGTGTGGATTGATGTGGTGGAAGAGGATGCATACAAGACCTCATATATATGGCACATGTTTTCCCTGCAGGCTGCAATATTCCACAGTCAATCAATTTGACATTTCCCATCAAATATGAAAGCCATCAATCAAAAGTGTGTCAGTATTTTTGTCCAACCAAGGGGCTGTGGATTCGAGGCAGTAAGGATTTTGACCAGTGCATGTACATCTAATCTACATACATCAACATAGGTATGAAACTTCCTGGCAGATTAAAACTGTGTGCCCGACCGAGACTCGAACTCGGGACCTTTGCCTTTCGCGGGCAAGTGCTCTATCAACTGAGCTACAGAAGCACGACTCACGCCCGGTACTCACAGCCACAGCCTGGGGGATGTTTCCAGAATGAGATTTTCACTCTGCAGCGGAGTGTGCGCTGATATGAAACTTCCTGGCAGATTAAAACTGTGTGCCCGACCGAGACTCGAACTCGGGACAGCGCACACTCCGCTGCAGAGTGAAAATCTCATTCTGGAAACATCCCCCAGGCTGTGGCTAAGCCATGTCTCCACAGTATCCTTTCTTTCAGGAGTGCTAGTTCTGCATGTTTCGCAGAAGAGCTTCTGTAAAGTTTGGAAGGTAGGAGACGGAAACTGGCAGAAGTAAAACTGTGAGTACCGGGCGTGAGTCGTGCTTCGGTAGCTCAGTTGGTAGAGCACTTGCCCGCGAAAGGCAAAGGTCCCGAGTTCGAGTCTCGGTCGGGCACACAGTTTTAATCTGCCAGGAAGTTTCATATCAGCGCACACTCCGCTGCAGAGTGAAAATCTCATCAACATTGGTACTCTGCAAGCCATTGTTCCACTCGCAGATAGAGCGAGGAGAAAACGACTGTCTGTATGACTCTGTATGAGACTAATTTCTCGTATCTTACCTTCGTGGTTCTTATGCGCAATGTATGATGGTGCCAGTATTATCGTTCAGCAGTCAGTTTCAAATGCCAGTTCCCTAAATTTTCTCAACAGTGTTTCTTGAAAATAACGTTCGTCCTCCTTCCTTCCAGGGATTCTCATTTGAGTTCCCAAAGCATCTCTGTAACACTTACCTATTGTGTGAACCTACCGGTAACAAATATAGCAGCTTATCTCTGAATTGCTTCGATGTCTTCGTTCAATCCGACCTGATATGGATCCAAAACACTTGAGGAATATTCTAGAATAGGTCGCACTAATATTCTATATGCAATCTCCTCTACACGAGATTCACTCTTTACTAAAATTCTCCCAATAAACCGAAATAGCCCATTGGCGTTCCCTACCACAGGTCCCACATGCTCGATCCACCTCATATCGCTTTACAACGCTATGCCCAGATATGTAAATGACTTGACTATATCAAGCAGTACACTAGCAACGCTGTATCCGAACATTACAGCTTTGATCTTCCTACTCTTCCTCATTAACTTACATTGTTTCCACATTTAGGGATAGCTGCCATTCGTCACACCAACTGAAAATTCTAAGTCATCTTGTATCTTCCTGTAGTCATTCAACTTCAAAACCTTACAGTATATCGTGGCATGATCAGTAAAATACCACGGATGGTTGCCCACGCTTTCAGCCTAACCATATACATATGTAAAGAATAACAGTGATCCTATTACACTTCCATGGGAACTCCTGACAGTACTCTTGTCTCTGATTCTACATCTACATCTACATCCGTACTCCGCAAGCCACCTGACGGTGTGTGGCGGAGGGTACCCTGAGTACCTCTATCGGTTCTCCCTTCTATTCCAGTCTCGTATTGTACGTGGAAAGAAGGATTGTCGGTATGCTTCTGTGTGGGCTCTAATCTCTCTGATTTTATCCTCATGGTCTCTTCGCGAGATATACGTAGGAGGGAGCAATATACTGCTTGACTCTTCGGTGAAGGTATGTTCTCGAAACTTTAACAAAAGCCCGTACCGAGCTACTGAGCGTCTCTCCTGCAGAGTCTTCCACTGGAGTTTATCTATCATCTCCATAACGCTTTCGCAATTACTAAATGATCCTGTAACGAAGCGCGCTGCTCTCCGTTGGATCTTCTCTATCTCTTCTATCAACCCTACCTGGTGCGGATCCCACACTGCTGAGCAGTATTCAAGCATTGGGCGAACAAGCGTACTGTAACCTAATTCCTTTGTTGTCGGATTGCATTTCCTTAGGATTCTTCCAATGAATCTCAGTCTGGCATCTGCTTTACCGACGATCAACTTCATATGATCATTCCATTTTAAATCACTCCTAATGCGTACTCCCAGATAATTTATGGAATTAACTGCTTCCAGTTGCTGACCTGCTATTTTGTAGCTAAATGATAAGGGACCTATCTTTCTATGTATTCGCATCACATTACACTTCGCTACATTGAGATTCAATTGCCATTCCGTGCACCATGCGTCAATTCGCTGCAGATCCTCCTGCATTTCAGTACAATTTTCCATTGTTGCAACCTCTCGATACACCACAGCATCATCTGCAAAAAGCCTCAGTGAACTTCCGATGTCATTCACCAGGTCATTTATGTATATAAATGTATAACGCTAGTCGTCGAAGACAGCACACTGGGTTCTATTATTTAAGGAGTCTTCGAGCCACTCACATATATGTAAACTAACACCATATGCTCATACCTTCGTGAACAGCGTGTAGATAGCACCACGCCAGATACACTACTGGCCACTGAGATTGCTACTCCAAGAAGAAATGCAGATGATAAACTGGTATTCATTTGACAAATATATTATACTAGAACTGACATGTGATTTCATTTTCACGCAATTTCGGTGCATAGATCCTGAGAAATCAGAACCCAGAACAACCACCTCTAGCCGTAATAACGGTCTTGATACGCCTGGGCATTGCGTCAAACAGAGCTTGGATGGCGTGTACAGGTACAGCTGCCCATGCAGATTCAACATGATATCACAGTTCATCAAGAGTAGTGACTGGCGTATTGTGACGAGAGAGTTGCTCGGCCACCATTGACCAGACGTTTTCAATTGGTGAGAGATCTGGAGAATGTGCTGGCTAGGCCAGCAGTCAAATATTTTCTGTATCCAGAAAGGCCCGTACAGGACTTGCAACATGCATTATCCTGCTGAAATGTAGGGTTTTGCAGGGATGAATGAAGAGTAGAGCCACGGGCCGTAACCCAACTGAAATGTAACGTCCACTGTTCAAATTGCCGTCAATGCGAACAAGAGGTTCCCGAGACGTGTAACCAATGGCATGACGAATACACGCTTCCAATTTGCGTTCACCGCGATGTCGCGAAACACGGATGCGACCATCATGATGCTGTAAACAGAACTTGGATTCACCCGAAAAAATGACGTTTTGCCATTCGTGCAACCAGATTCGTCGTTGAGTACACCATCGCAGGCGCTCCTGTCTGTGATGCAGCGTCAAGGGTAACCACAGCCATGGTCTCGGAGCTGATAGTCCATGCTGCTGCAAACGTCGTCGAACTGTTCCTGCAGAGTTTGTTGTCTTGCAAACGTTCCCATCTGTTGATTCAGGGATCGAGACGTGGCTGCACGAACCGTTATAGACTGTCAACTGCTACTGATACGAGACCGTTGTGATCCAGCACGGCGTTTCGTATTACCTTATACGAGTCATCACAACAACGTTTCACCAGGCAACGCCGGTCAGCTGCTGTTTGTGGATGAGAAATCGGTTGGAAACTTTCCTGATGTTAGCACGTTGTAGGTGTCGCCACCGACGCCAACCTTGTGTGAATGCTCTGAAAAGCTAATCATTTGCATATCACGGCATCTTCTTGATGTCGGTTAAATTTTGCGTCTCAAGCACATCATCTTCGTGGTGTAGCAATTTTAATGGCCAGTAGTGTAGATGTTTCCTGGAAATCTAGATCTAGTATCCATCGCTGACCTCCTAAGAGAGATAAGAGAGCAGGTTTCGTAACTGAGCTACTTCCCTTAATTTTTAGATTAAATAATCAATTAATTTGATATGACAAATGGTGCAGGGTTTCTAGGAGGGAGAAAGGCTGGGTAATTTCCCAAAGGGAGGATAAATGGCTGAACTGTAGACAAAATCCCTTTTGTGTGAGGGGTAGTTGTAGGGGGTGTGGTGGGGGGTTTCTCAGATGGATTGATCATCCCCAAGGAGTTAATTAGCAGTAACACTGTGTCGGCGATTGCTGCGCTAACACCAATTACGCGTGCACCATAATTATTCTACCACGCAAACATCTGGTGTTCCACTCGTCTGGTATGAACGTTCCCGCGGGGCCCACTGGGGGCCGAACCGCACAATAAACCCGGGTCGGTAGGAGGCGGCGGTGGGGTGGGTGGACTGCTATGGCCTGTTTGGGGTTGTGAACCACTGACAGCTACGGCGGGACGAAGCCTCTCCATCGTTTCCAGGTACCCGGTTTAATACATAATACATCACGTAAAGGAATGTGAATGAACCAGGTCACATGCACAGAAGACCTCCCGCAACACAGAAGATAACAACACGCAGGCAATGACCACCTGCAAGACACCAGAGGGCAACAACATATATACAAAAATAAATGACCCATTCTCACCTACAGAAGTAAAATAGGATACAGAATTGGCAACATATTACAGGAAACGGACTTCAAATAGGATAAGGGACAGACAACACACACAGGAAGCACTCACAGGTAAATTCAATAGATTAGAGATATATGAACTCAATGCAACACTTGCCAGTGAGCATACACAGAACAATAGTGCAAGAACTTTAAAGCAAGATTTTCAGAATACTTTATAGCTCTAAACAGCAAAGGCTCCTCTAAAGTATTTGCTGACCACCTAATAGCCCACAAACAATAAAATCCAGTCATAGCCTATACGATAACCTCGCTCAGGCAGAAGGCATTAACAGAAGGAAAGCAGATTATATGTGAATACACTGCACTATGCAAAGGCAAGCTTTTTAAGCCACTGTAGGAATTTCGCAGAAAATACGAGAAAAACAGAGAAAAAACACACACACACCTGTAGAGGCAGGTACAGCCAGAAATCGGTCGCAGGTTCGAATCCTGCCTCGGGCACGGATGTGTGTGATGTCCTTAGGTTAGTTAGGTTTAAGTAGTTCTACGTTCTAGGGGACTGATGACCATAGCTGTTAAGTCCCATAGTGCTCAGAGCCATTTTTGAACAGCCAGAAATATATAAATTAAATAGAATCAATATTTGACACCAAACTTAAATGAGAACGAGTGAACACCAACTATCATTGGGCACACGATAACAATTTTTACACTGCGTTTTGGAAAATTGAGAAGGGTTACTTATAAATGAAATGTTGCAAAATATGTGTAGTACTTGTGTTTGGTTGTCAATAACCCATGAAAACGCAAATGAAGGATTTGCCTAAGCAAATTATAGGTAATAACAAATATAGGCGCACAACATTTTGACTGAACGAAATTACGTTTAGATATTAATTGATGTGTTTAACTCGCGAAGCAAATTCCCATTAACATCATTTAGTGGCATCTGGCATACTGCCAGTACAGGATAATGTACAGTGGGATCTGCATTAAGTGTATGACATAAAATTAAGGTAATGACACCAGAAAAAAACTGTCTTTATGCCTAGTTTTCTTAAATCAGTTATCACTTAAAACGTTTTCACATTTCAGAGATTTGGATGAAGAAATGGTGGATTCAGACTGTATGTTGGAGAAATACTGGAACTAGGGATGTCTGCCTTTGGAAGGTGTAACAGAAGGCAAGTGCTCTAAAGACTGAGCTGCCCAAGCACGTCTCACGATCCATCCTCAAAGCTTTAACTCTGCATCTCCTACGTTACAATCTTCACAAAAGTTCTGCTGCGAAACTTGTGGGACTAGCAGTCGTGGAAGAAAGGGCAGAGTGAAATTTGATTAACCCGTGTCTCCGCCACTGCCTTTCCTCCAGGAAAGCTAGTCCTGCGAGTTTTGCAGGAGAACCTCTGTGAAAATAGGAAGATAGGAAACATGGAACAGTCGGAAGTAAAGCTCTCAGAACACATCGTGCGTCGTGCTTGCGTAGCTCAGTCGGTACAGCACTTACTTGTGAATGGCAAAGATCCTGGCTTCGAGACATGGTCCTACAAACAGTTTTAATCTGCTAGTAACATTCGCATGAAAGCACATTCTATTGCAGAGTGAAAAATTCATTTTGGATATACACCACTGGCCATTAAAATTGCTACACCACGAAGATGACGTGCTACAGTTGCGAAATTTAACCAACAGGAAGAATATTGAATGCAAATGATTAGTTTTTCACAGCATTCGCACAAGGTTGACGCCGATGGCCGGTGGCACCTACAACGTGCTGACATGAGGAAAGTTTCCAACCGATTTCTCATACACAAACAGCAGTTGACCGGTGTTACCCGGTGAAACGTTGTTGTGATGCCTCGTGTCAGGAGGAGAAATGCGTACCATCACGTTTCCGACTTTGATAAAGGTCGGATTGTAGCCTATCGCTAATTCAGTTTATCGTATCGCGACATTGCTGCTCGCGTTGGTCGAAATCAAATGACTGTTAGCAGAATATGGTATCGGTGGGTATTGGAAGGTAATACGTAACGCCAAGCTGGATCCCAACGGCCTCGTATCACTAGCAGTCGAGATGACAGGCATCTTATCTGCCTGGGTGTAACGGATCGTGCAGCCACGTCTCGATCCCTGAGTCAACAGATAGGGACGTTTGCAAGACAACAACCATTTGCACGAACACTTCGACGACGTTTGCAGCAGCATGAACTATCAACTCGGAGACCATGGCTGTGGTTACCCTTGACGCTGCATCACAGACAGAAGCGCCTGTTATGGTGTACTCAACGACGAACCTGGGTACACGAATGGCAAAACGTCATATTTTCGGATGTATCCAGGTTCTGTTTACACCATCATTATGGTGGCATCCGTGTTTGGCGACATCGCAGTGAATGCACATTCGAAGCGTGTATTCGTCTATTCGTCATCGCCATACTGGCGTATCACCCGGCGTAATTAGTGGCAGAACATTTGAGAGAAAATTTGAAATACATTTCACATAAATTTTCTCAGTATGTTATAGTCATAGGTGGAGATTTCAATTTACCAGATATAGACTGGGACACTCAGCTGTTAAGGACGGGTGGTAGGGACAGAGCATCGAGTGACATTATAGTGAGTGCACTATCCGAAAATTACCTCGAGCCATTAAACAGAGAACCTACGGATAACAAACAGACCCGAACTTTTCGACTCTGTAAGTGCAGAACAGGGAATCAGTGATCATAAGGCCGTTGCAGCATCCCTGAATATGGAAGTTAATAGGAATATAACAAAAGGGAGGAAGTTTTATCTGTTTAGCAAGAGTTATACAAGGCAGATTTCAGACTACCTAACAGATCAAAACGAAAATTTCTGTTCCGACACTGACAATGTTGAGTGTTTTTGGAAAAAGTTTAAGACAATCGTAAAATGCGTTTTAGACAGGTACGTGCCGAGTAAAACTGTGATGGACGGGAAAAACCCACCGTGGTTCAACAACAAAATTAGGAAACTACTGCGAAAACAAAGAGCTTCACTCCAAGTGTTAATACAGCCAAAACCTCTCAGACAAACAGAAGCTAAACGATGTCAAAGTTAACGTAAGGAGGGCTATGCGTGAGGTGTTCAGCGAATTCGAAAGTTAAATTCTCTGTACCGACTTTCAGAAAATCCTAGGAAGTTCTGGTCTTATGTTAAATCAGTAAACGGCTCGAAACAGCATATCCAGACACTCCGGGATGATGATGGCATTGAAACAGAGGATGACACTCGTAAAGCTGAAATACTAAACACCTTTTTCCAAAGCTGTTTCACAGAGGAAGACCGCACCGCAGTTCCTTCTCTAAATTCTCGCACAAACGAAAAAATGGCTGACATCGAAATAAGTGACCAAGGAATATAAAAGCAACTGGAATCACTCAACAGAGGAAAATCCACTAGACCTGACCGGATACCAATTCGATTCTACACAGAGTACGCGAAAGAACTTGCCCCCCTTCTAACAGCCGTGTACTGCAAGTCTCTAGAGGAACGGAAGGTTCCAAATGATTGGAAAAGAGCACAGGTAGTCCCAGTCTTCAAGAAGGGTCGTCGAGCAGATGCGCAAAACTATAGACCTATATCTCTGACGTCGATATGTTGTAGAATTGTAGAACATGTTTTTTGTTCGCGTATCATGTCGTTTTTGGAAACCCAGAATCTACTTTGTAGGAATCAAAATGGATTCCGGAAACAGCGTTCGTGTGATACCCAACTTGCTTTATTTGTTCATGAGACCCAGAAAATATTAGATACAGGCTCCCAGGTAGATGCTATTTTCCTTGACTTTCGGAAGGCGTCCGATACAGTTCAGCACTGTCGCCTGATAAACAAAGTAAGAGCCTACGGAATATCAGACCAGCTGTGTAGCTGGATTGAATAGTTTTTAGCAAACAGAACACAGCATGTTGTTATCAATTGAGAGACGTCTACAGACGTTGAAGTAACCCCTGGCGTGCCACAGGGGAGTGTTATGGGACCATTGCTTTTCACAATATATATAAATGACCAAGTAGATAGTGTTGGAAGTTCCATGCGGCTTTACACGGATGATGCTGTAGTATACAGAGAAGTTGCAACTTTAGAAAATTGTTTCGAAATGCAGGAAGATCTACAGCGGGTAGGCACTTGGTGCAGGGAGTGGCAACTGACCCTTAACATAGACAAATGTAATGTATTGCGAATACATAGAAAGAAGGTTCCTTTAATATATGATTATATGATAGCGGAACAAACAGTGTAGCAGTTACTTCTGTAAAATATCTGGGAGTACTGAAGTGGAATGACCATGTAAAATTAATTGTTGGTAAGGCGGGTGCCAGGTTGAGATTCATTGGGAGAGTCCTTAGAAAATATAGTCCATCAACCAAGTAGGTGGCTTATAAAACACTCGTTCGACCTATACTTGAGTATTGCTTATCAGTGTGGGATCCTTACCAGGTCGGGTTGACAGAGGAGATAGAGAAGATCCGAAGAAGAGCGGCGCGTTTCGTCACAGGGTTATTTGGTAACCGTGATAGGGTTACGGAGATGTTTAGCAAACTCAAGTGGCATACTCTGCAAGAGAGGCGCTCTGCATCGAGGTGTAGCTTGCTCGCCAGGTTTCGAGAGGGTGCGTTTCTGGATGAGGTATGGAATATATTGCTTCCCCCTACTTACACGTCCGAGGAGATCATGAATGTAAAATTAGAGAGATTCGAGCACGCACGGAGGCTTTCATACAGTCGTTCTTCCCGCGAACCATACATGACTGGAACAGAAAAGGGAGGTTATGACAGTGGGACGTAAAGTGCCCTCCGCCACACACCGTTGGGTGGCTTGCGGAGTATAAGTGTAGATGTAGATGTAGATGTAATGGTATGGGGTGCCATTGGTTACGCCTCTCGGTCACCTCTTGTTCGCATTGACGGCATTTTGAACAGTAGACGTTACATTTCAGATATGTTACGACCAGTGGCTCTACCCTTCATTCGATCCCGGCGAAACCCTACTTTTCAGTAGCTTAACGCGCGACCGCATGTTGCAGGTCCTGTGTGGGCCTTTCTGGATACAGAAAATGTTCGACTGCTGCCCTGGCCAGCTCATATTCCAGATCCCTCACCAATTGAAAAGTCTGGTCAATGATGGCCGAGCACTACTCTTGATGAACTGTGGTATGGTGTTGAAGCTGCATGGGCTGCTGTACACGCCATGCAAGCTCTGTTTGACTGAATGCCCAGGCGTATCAAGGTCGTTATTACGGACAGAGTTGGTTGTATTGGGTACTGATTTCTCAGGATCTATGTACCCAAATTTTGTGGAAATATACTCACACGTCTGTTCTAGTACAATATATTTGTCCAATGAATACCCGTTTACTATCTACATTTCTTCTGCATTTAATGGCCAGTAGAGTAAAAGTATGATAAAAGACATGGATTTGAGCCGGCCAAATGCGCGTGTATGTGACTGGCCGGTTGCCGTTCCGCACCTTTACACTCACCCGGAGCCAGCTGTGCGCCGCTGTGCAGTGTTCTGTATTCGCGGCGCCGCTGCGGCACACAACAGGAGAGGTAGGCCGGGGTGTGCTGTGCTGGGCTGCCGGCGCCTCATCTGCAGGGGCCGTCACGCGCCCGAGAATCAACATTCTTCCCACCACACCTCGCGCGAGCCGCGAAACGCCTCTTTTGCATGCCGTGGGTCTCGCCAGGGTGGCTGACAGACCTGGCTCCTTTGCCTGCTGATACCTACACCCCAGCTGCCACAGAATCTCTTATCAATGTGTCTACATCGGGAAAAGCGAGCAGTGGAAATGGAATACATTTTAAAGTGCTGCAGCTGGGGTCTAGGAGCTTGCGTCATCAGCAATCATTGTACGTTTAGGAAGAAAAATGTATATTCGGCTTTTGTTAGAGAAACAAGTAATTTTTTTGACTAGTCTCTTACACTGCTTGACGAAGGCGTTAATCACTGAAAAGAAACGCTCAGTTGTCAGTGTAGCTGTACACACACTAAACCCTCAGTGGGCATGTAAATAATTAGGGGTGCAATTTTCTGTGACATCTTGAAAGATCACCAGAGTGGCAGAGTGTGTTAGTGTCCGTCATTCGTGTTGTTACCTGGTCTGGTAAGGTATAATATAAACAGCGTGAAGAGTGTGATATGTACATCTTCATGTTTTCAGCTACAGTATGGTGTCCTTATTTACAAAAGTTCCGTTTTCAGAATCCATCTCTCTTGCTGACAAAAAATTGCATAAAAATATTGTCCCTATGTGAAAAGATGGACCTAACTGAATCACGCGTGCCCTGCCGTGGTGGTTGGCCTCACCTTCACGTCGCGGCCGCCGGAGGTTCATGGCGTCATCTCCGGCTGAAGACGTCCCGCCATTCAATAGTTCTTACCTGCAGCTCCCTCTATGGCTACAAGATATAACGGGAGCACAGACCTGACGCCACGGCCACTCGCTCTTGCTAGCTAGCTGTGTGAATATCGAAGTGTTATTGTATAGATATTATATGACAACCATGGGCTTAGAACTTGGTTGCGATTTGGATTGCACTGTGGATTTGTGAATTATATTGTGAACTTAATTACGTAGCTACTTGATATAAGAGCAATAGACGGTGCCTGCTTCAGTGTGGAGAATAAAGATAAGTAATCTTCCTGATCGCTGGCGCCTTACTTTGAGACTAATCTTTTCTCGGCCATCAGATCTTGCATCTCTCCCCCGTCAAGTGCTGCTACCAATTCCAACTTATGTTCGCCTCTCCAGGTAGACATAAAATTATGACTTCTACTTTTTATTTACTAACGAATTTTTTGAGTAGATTGATGGTATCCCACGGGATTTCTCTTAATAGTCAGTTTGTGTATGGAGCACTTCGAGTAAACGGCGTTGGAATCTGCCAGATTGAAGCGCACAGTATTTTGGAGATATGTCGACGACCCATTTGTAGTTTGGCCCCACGGTGAAGATACATTATTTAATAATAATGGATTCTTAAACTATCAGAATTCCATTCATGGACAAATCCAATTTGTAACGGATATTGAAAGAGAGGGATTTCTTCCACTTTCGGATATTACGTTTCGACGCGAACATGATGGAACTTTGGAATATGCAGTATATCCGGAACCGACGCGTACGGATTTATATTTACTTGCAAACACCTGCCACCATTTTTCTCAGCCGATGAGAGTTTTCAGAACTCTGCTCGACAGAGCCCACATAATACTTGACGAGAGCACCATGCAGGACGAGATTCTACATTTAAAGAGAGTTTTTAAAGGCACAGCAGATACGTAAGACACCGCGCATGGCACAGCAAATACGTAAGACACCGCGATGAAACCAAAGGTGTGCATAAGGGATACAGAAGAAGAAACAATAAGATTTAAGTACAGGGTTTTGTTGCTACATATGGGAAGACGATCGCCAAAAATAGAACGCTAAGGAAAGCTGTTGTTTGCAAGATCCGCTGTAAATGTGGCCTTGCATCGGATAAACATATCGTACAGTCTATTAAAAATGGTTCATCAGGATACCTTCCATTCAGAAGGCTGTTGCACTCAGCGACTATTATATCGACCTGTAAGTAATAGATTTCAGCCATCAATAGTCCTTTTTAAATTCTATTGGCAGGTCAACATTTGAGCTATAAACTAGCCATTCTCAATGTACTATCATTTTTGATCAGTGCATGTAATGCCAGTTGGTCAGGCTTCATCCACAGGTCAATGAGCTGTGAATGAAGCCCGACCAGCAGACAATACATGCAATGATCAGAAATTATAGTGCATTGAATATGGGTAGTTTCTAGTTGAAATCTAGATCTGCCAATAAAATTTAAAAAGGGCGACTAATAGCTGTGGTTCAAATGGCTGTAAGCACTATGGGACTTAACATCTGAGGTCATCAGTCCCGTAGACTTACAACTACTTAAGCCTAACTAACCTAACAGCATGACACACATCCATGCCCGAGGCAGGATTCGAACCTGCGATCATAACAGCATCGCTGTTCTTGACTGACGCGCCTAGAACCACTCGGCCAAAACGTCCGGTAATCCATAAATATGCACGAAACATCGTAGGTACATCGGGCTATCACAGCCCATTTAACCTGCTGTAGCAGAGTACTCTGCTTATACTGTTAACAGTGTGTGGTACGAAAACGTTGAAGCTATATCACCGTTTTCATCTTTTTGCGACTCAGTAGTGAAAGAAGCTGCTGAAATTCTTTTACGACGAATTTAATTGGTAGCGATAGCGGTTTCAGCTAGGATAAAGCATTGAATCCTACTCTGTTTTAAAAACTTGCAAAGATTTTGCTACAGTACAGCTCACAGTCATACGTCGGCTTCCCAGCGTGGATCGACCGTCTGGACACAGATCCCATTCGGGCGTATATCTACTGCTATGTCACCGATAAACATCTCTGGGGCCTGTGTATCTGTGACCGTATGGGCAGTGGCGCGGTCAGCGAGTTTTAAATGAAGGAGGGTGTATCGTAGTCACACATTCGGTGCACTCGAAGATTGTTCAACGGACTACTTTAGAAATACCAGAAGAAGGAGAAGCGGAATTTGTGCGGCTGCACGCCCAAAATTTAATGTAGCGTCAGATAATGCGTGATCATGAAGTACACGGAGGTGCGTCGTACTCGTGTAGAACAGCATTATCACAACCTAACCGAGTTTCAGAAGGGCTTCATCGTGGGTCTCCAATTTTCTGGCCAGACTGATTGTGCAATAACCAGACTTTTTAGGCCATTAATGGATGTGATATCGGTCCGATGTTGGACTGCTTGGGACGCGAGGGCAAGAGACAGCAATATCCATTCGTGGATGTGACAGTGGCTCGATGCTAGACTGCTTGAGAACTGAGGGCAGGCATACTTGTCGTCAAGTTTCCAGGCGACCATGTTTGACCAACACAAGTAGCATCGTTGTGTTATGCACCAAAC